>NC_084605.1:23207321-23407321 GCF_033807715.1 Cololabis saira | reverse complement strand
GAGTTTGACTGCTTAAAAAAAAAAAAAAAAAAGGTTTGAGAGAAAAAAAAAAGTTTGAGTCAATCGAGTTCGTCTACCAATGGAATGAGAGGAAAGCAGCTCTGGCTCAACCAAACTAACACCAGCCAATCAGAGGTAGAGCTGGGCGGGTCTTTGACGGCAGCGGAGCGCAGAGCGCTGTTTCAACCTGCTGGAAGAATCACCGACTTCAAGATGGAGAAAAAATTAATGAATGTCGGTTTAAAAGAATCTTTTTGCCCAGAAGAAAAAAAGAGTGACAAAAAAATACCCATAACCATGTTCTTCTCTCGAAAAAACACATCTGTACCGCGGGCTTTAGAAGAAAAAGACGCTGCAGCGCGAGTCGGGATGGAGCGGCTCAGAAGAGCAGGGAAATACGTGCGAGGCGGTGCTGAACTCCGCAATTTGAAGCTTTGTATAATAATTATTAAAAAAAAAGGGTTGCTACTATGTGAATATCACTTATCACGGGTTCTTTTTGGAACGTAACCCTCTCGAAAAACAAGGGATTACTCTATATGAATACTCATGGCATAAACCTGTCAAGTTTTGGATTTAAAATTAAGGGAAATTTTCCACCACCCGCTGTCCAACCAGCCCAACCGAGGTCCAGTATTAGATTTTAAGACAGGTTTACAAAATATTTAAAATATAATAATAAAAATAAATATAATATAATATATATATATATATATATATAATAAAAAAATATATATATAAAAATATTAACCTTATTCACATAAAGGGACAGGACAGGATACTCCTCCCAAAACGTACCAAAAAATACCGTGATATTATACCGTCACCGTTCAAAAGATGAAAAATACCGTGATATTAATTTTAGGTCATATCGCCCACCCCTAACCCCACTGGTTTTCTTCATTTTCTGTCGTGCCCACTGGCCAACATATATCAATTATTCTCTTTTTTGTTCAGAATTGGGTGTGCCAGCCCTCGTACTTTGTGGAAGGGTGAGGAGTTACATGTATTCAGTGCATAAAACCGAATCTCAACTGATGTTCAAACTTCAATACCACCAAACCACCAGATTACCGGTAGGTTAAAGTGGGCAAAACTCACATCTGGTTTTACAAATTCCTCCAAATGGTGGTTGGTTGCTTCTTTCATTGCATATGATATTAGTACTTTGACACACATACTGTATAAGAATTTACTTTCTATTTATTGAATCATATAGGTTTGTGCCTCTTGAAATTGTTGTTAAAGCTTTGTACTTTCCACTTCCAAGGTACTGCGAATGGTGAATAATTTAAAAGTGGGTGAGGCTGAAAAATGATGCTCTGATATAGGTCTGTGATGTCACAATTCGCTCCAATTCTGAACCATATGAGACAAAGAGATGTAAGAGTTGTATTATGGCTCAGTTTTATGTGATTTATTTTTTCTCATAATAAAACCACTTTAAGTAATTTGCACATTGCAACTTGGAAAAAAGGTTTTCCGAAGCCTTGGTGTTCATGGTAATAGAGCCCTGTGCTGGACTGTTTTCTTAATCCTGCCAGCCCATGTTGGATTTCTGACCATTACCAGCCGTTCCCACAAATTCTCACAATTTATACAATAGTTCCATTGAGGGTTGTTTTTTTTGTTTTGTTTTTTTAACCTCTCCCATCTTACATTGAACATGTCAAAGCATGTTTAACAACAGAGTAAATTGCCTTTATTGGAATTAACCTTCACAAAAGCAGCTAATATGGACAGTATATTATGGTCAGAGAAACGGGGGGTCTTCTTAAATCCAATCATTATTCATTTCCATCCATGCTAGCAATTTTCTGATTGTCTTGGATCTGATCTGTATGGGAAGGCGTTGGCTGGAGAATTAGACATAAACAAAAATAGTGTATTTGCATAAGGTTTAAAAATACATTTATGTCAGCATTCGTGAAGGAAAGATGGTATAATTTAATGTGAACAGCATGCACCGACCATTACAACAGCATAATAGTCGTGAGAAAGAAGGTCTCTGAAATATAAGCACTAACTTTGTTTAATTCAAACTAAAGCAGATTCAGAGGTTTGAATGGAAACAAATCATATTTGACAATATTTCCATAAAAAAAAAAAAGATAAACTGAAGTCAGATATATTGATATTTCCTGAATTCAAGACTTTCCAGAATTGCTTACTTTAACTGGAATAAGGAGGTAAAGAAAATCTGGATTTATTTTATGACATCTGCAAATGAAATGGTACGGAGGAGTTATTGAATACATCACCCCTGAAAATCATATTTATGCTTGCGGGATTAAATGTCAAATTAACTCATTCAAACTTTGGTTGTTCCAGTGCTGTATGTGCACATTGTGTGCAAGTAGCAGTAGCTGGACTATAGATAGCAGAGGGTCAGGTAGTTAAATAACAGGAATCCCTATGGTCAATAGAGAGATTCACTTGGTGAGTTTGGGAAAACCAACACTGATAGAGTTGGGAAACATTACACAGGCAAGCTCTTCTTTCTTTTCTATTTAGCAGTTTAAAAATCTTTGAGAGACCGCCGGGATTAATGGATGCACTGTTACATATGCCCAGACAGGGTGTGTCATGGTTCCATGGATGGAATTACATGCCAGTAGCACAATTCAGTAATAAGGTCATAAACTGAGGGGTGGCTGTAAATTTCATATCTGGAGTGTGCATTTGCAATGTAATGTCACAGTTTTTGTTGTTTTTGCCTTCTGTTTGCCCTGTTGATGCAATTCATTAAGGGCTATACCAAGACTTGGGGAATTAACCTTATTTTCCGTCTCACTGATAGTTTGATGAGAGAGGTGTACACAGTTCCCTTTACATCCAGTAACCCAGTCTGACAAAGCTCTTGCTTACTTCACTTATTCAGATTCAGATTTCTTTACTGTCATTTCAACGAGTACAACAAAAGTAAGGTGGAGGCCTTTCAGTGCTGACCAATAAAAACATGACTCTAAAATCTGTGTACAAAAAAAAAGCAATATAAAAAACCATATGACTCTGTATTTAGGAGAAAGACAAAATTCACAGAAAGTGGGGTCTTTGCTGTGCCTTCTTAAGGACCTGCGTAGTATTCTTCTCCCAGGTCAGTTTTCCTCTACGTGGACTATCAGGAAGCAGAAGTCACTGACTCTTTCCACTCAGGTCCCACCAATGAGAATGGGCTGAATGTCCGTTTTATTTCTTCTGAAGCCAATGATTAGCTCCTTTGTCTTGGATGTGTTCAGGTGCAAGTTATTGTTTCAGTGATGCAACCTACCACTGTGGTGTCGTCTGCATACTTAATGAAGGTGTTGCTGGTGTGGATGGGGTGCAGCCAGAAGTGTAGAAGATGAAAAACAGGGGGCTCAGCACGCAGCCTTGAGGGGAACCAGTGCTGAGTGTGAGTGGTGCAGAGTTATGGGGGCCAATCCAGAGCTATGTTGAATGGGGCAGTCGCTAGTTCAGCATTTTCCTCACGAGATAGTGGGGTAGGATAGTGTTAAATGCTGAACTATAATCCACAAAGAGAAGACAGGCATAATTCCCTGGTTTTTCTAGGTGAGTCAGTGCTGTGTGTAGCACTGCATTCACGGCATCTTCTGTTGACCTGTTTGCCCTGTAGGCATGTATTTTCGAAGCACTTCCTCACCACAGGTGTAAGTGCAATCGGCCGGTAGTCGTTGAAACTGGTTGTGGCTAATCTTTTGAATAGGGGGAAAACAGTGGAGGTCTTCAGGCAGGATGGGACTGAAGACCATGTCAGTGACAGGTTGAAAATCTTGGTGAAGATTCCAACGAGCTGGTCCACAGTCTTTCAGCACCCGTCCTGAGACGCCATCAAGGCTTGTTGCTTTCTGTGGACTCCCCTGGATTAATAAACCCAGTTTAAATTCTAATTCAGCTCAACCAAAATGTAGTGTCTATACAGAGGGTGAAAAAACAAAATGCGTCAAGAATTCATTCAAAACAGAACAGAATGAAAATAGGAGCAGAAAGACAGCAGGAACATGCACCATTTTTATTTATTTATTTTTTCCCACCTTGTCACACATATTAATGGTTAATACCATGCTGGTAAAAACCTAAGGCATATATATGTGCATTGTTACTATATTTAATATATATACATATACTGTATATATACATATATATATATATATATATATATATATATATATATACACATACATACGCATACACATACATACTGTATATATACACATACAAACCCAGTGTTTTTTTTGGGTGGGGGAAGGAGGGGGGTGACATCCGCTGCTAAACCAGGAAGCAAGAACACATGGAGGCACATGTTGAGCACTGGAAATCTGCAACAAAAACCACAAACGAAACACGAAACCGACACGGAACCGACCAAAACACGAGCAGCAATCTACCCAAATCTCAACATCCAATCACAGTCTGAGCTAAGCTACCGCGACTAACTAACCCCAAAAAACTACAGAGCAAGCATGCAGGTGAACAAGCCAATGTGTATGTCTATGTGTATGTGTGCGTGTATGTATATGTCTGTGTGGCTATGTGTGTGTGTGTGTGTATGTGTATATGTATGTGTGTGTGTATGTATATGTCTGTGTGGTTGTGTGTGTGTGTGTGTGCGTGTGCGTGTGCGTGTGTGTGTGTGTAATAATACAGGAACATGCAACATTTAACAACTTTTTAGTAGGCCTTCATTCATTTCCTTTGACGCCATTACTGGCATTGAGTTTTCTTGAAGAGTCCCTGATAAATGAATACTCCAGGAAGACCAGGCCAATTATTGATCATAAAGCTGTCACAAGACTCAAACATGTCATCATACTCGTGATTGTGTGCAGATGAATTGAGATCATTTTAGATTTGTATACAACATTGTATTAAAAGAACTGTTTGCAAAGGCAGATCTCCTGCTATAGTGACATACAAGTCAAAACGTGAAAATGTTCACACATGGTAACTATGCAAGTCATTTATCTATTTGAACTCAACATTGGCATATTACCGTTTCAAGTAAAAATGGTAAATATACGCAGTGTTCAGAACTGCGTCCTTGGCCGTTTAAATTTGGAATGTTTGAGATTATACTTCAAAGGATGGACTTGAGTCTTTCTGCCGTACTAATACTAACATAATTTCTCACTTAGAAGGGCCAACTTTTTTTTACTTTTTCTAATGACAAAACATTTTCATTTGGTTCTATCTTGAAAACTACAAATCTGAGGTTAGATTGAGGATCTTGTATAGGACAATCTATTTTTTAAACACCAAAAATAGTATTTTGAAGTTATGACCTACAGGTCTGCCTTTTTTCATTGTTTCAAAATGTATTCTTGGATATTATGTCTGGGCTTACCCCCCAAAGATGCATCCATAATGAAATTGGAAAATCATGAACAGAACCAAGGATTTTGACCTTGCTTGATTCATTCATTCATTCATTCATTCATTATCTTACCCGCTTTATCCCTTGCGGGGTCACGGGGGTCTGCTGGAGCCTATCCCAGCTTATTTTAGGTGAGAGGCAGGGGTTACACCCTGGACAGGTCACCAGTCCATCACAGGGCCACATATAGACACACAAACCATGCTCACAATCACACCTACGGACAATTTAGAATCACCAATTAACCTAACATGCATGTTTTTGGACTGTGGGAGGAAGCCGGAGTACCCGGAGAAAACCCACGCAAGCACGGGGAGAACATGCAAACTCCACACAGAAAGGCCCCTGCCGGGCCTGGGAGTCAAACCGGGGACCTTCTTGCTGTGAGGCAACAGTGCTAACCACTAAGCCACCGTGCTGCCTTGCTTGATGCGACCTTTAAATTGGATCAGCACCTCAACTGTAACTGAAGAAGCTTCACAGGAATATAGAATTATCATTTCCTATTCCAAATTTTGCAAAATGTAAAATTTCTGTTGGTTTATGATAACCAGCAAAGTGTTATCAAAATGCTGCTAATATTTTCTGCTAAAAGCAACAAACTTATTTGTCAAGATATAAAATTATTATCTTAAAAAAGGTATTAACTTTGTGTTCACTTATTAAACACAGATTGGTGGTGTGTGAAGGTCATATTAGGAGCCCACAAAATTGGTATGTGATACTAAGCGGTGAGGATGATAGGGCGGTGAATATGAGTCACACTGGTTTCCCCCTCAGTCATTACTCTGTCATTGAAATTTCACTTGAAACCCAAGCATCGTCTCGAAACAATCCAGGCACTCCTTCACATACAAGTTCATTACTAATTGCAGTCTGCGACCGCCGTACGGACAGCTCAAGATGCAGACAGGCTCTGTTTTAGTCCTGTTTTACGCATTCATCCAGCGTCTGTGGAATTTAAAAGAAAATTACTTTTTAATGCAAAAATTGACAGCCTCATTACTGAATTAGATTTTCCAGTTAAGAGTAGCATTTGCTGATATTCAATATCTTGAACATCCCTGTGCCAAAGTATCATGGCATTCCTTTATGTTTGTGGCAAATTTAAGTTTCTTAGCAGGATGTTGAAGATACTGTCAAATTTCATTTATTCTTTTTTTTTTTTAACTTGTCTGCACACATATTAATGGTTAATACCATGCTGGTAAGAACCTAAAGGGGCTGACACACCAAGCCGAAAATCGGCCGTTGGGCCGTCGGTGAGCGTCGGTGCTCGTCTGTCGGGCTAGTTTCCCCGGTGTGTCCCGCACGTCGCCACAGGTCAGGCGCCAGTCTGGAGCTTTTCAGCCGATTCAACATGTTGAATCGGCGTCGGCCGTCGGTCAAACAACTCACTCTGTGATTGGCTGTTCCCAGAATTTCCCAAAATGCTTTTCGTCGTCATTTGCGGACTGAATAAAAAAAAAATTTTACTTTAATAATTTTCACTCAGTGAATGTACATAATCACTCGCTTGTCTTTTTCAAACCGCGCCAGAATAAAGGCTGATTTATGGTTCTGCGTTACGCCAACGCGCGCCGTAACCTACGCCGTAGCCTACGCCGTAGCCTCTGCGTCGATTTAACGTGGAACCATAAATCAGCTCCGGAGCCGGCAGGCAGAAAATCCCGAAATTTTCGGAGCAAATTACTTAACAGGCGTAGCTACAACTGTTAGATTTCATCTATTAAACCAACATTTATCTTCCTAAATGATTTATTTCAGCCAGCAGTAATTCTACACAGAGTTTTGTTTGTCTGTTTTGATCAGATCTGTTCTGGTCAGAGTTTTGTTTGTCTGCACTTGTGTTTTCTCAATAAAGCTTTGAAAAAAAAGCCCCTGAATACAGACTACCGCTGCCTGCTGGTATGGAGGGGAATTACCTTTCACGCATGCGCAGAACGTACGTGCTAGTTCGCCGTCGGGTGTCGTATTAGCGGTGTGTCTAGTGAGCCCGACACAGCCCGACACAGCCGACGCGAGCCGACACAGCCGTCGGCAGAGAGCGGGGGAAGTCGGGTTGGTGTGTCAAGGCCTTAAGGCATATATATGTGCATTGCTAATATATTTATCTCATTAATATATATATATATATATATATATATATATATATATATATATATATATATACATATATATACGCATACACATACATATATATACACATACAAACCAAATTTTCTTTTTTGGGAGGGGGGGGGGGGGGTGACATCCGCTGCTAATCCAGGATGCGAGAACACACATGGAGGCTCACGTCGAGCACTGGAAATCTGCAAAAAAAAACAACAAAAAACAGAACAGACACGAAACTGGCACGGAACCGGCCGAAACACGAGCAGCAACCGTCCCAAATCTCGAGATCCAATCACAGTCTGAGCTAAGCTACCGCGATTAACTAACCCCAAAAACTACAGAGCCAGCATGCAGGTGAACGAGCCGGTGTATGTCTGTGTGTGTGTGTGTGTGTGTGTGTGTGTGTGTGTGTGTGTGTGTGTGTGTGTGTGTGTGTGTGTGTGTGTGTGTGTGTGTGTGTGTGTGTGTGTGTGTGTATGTATGTAATAGTCCTATCAATGCTCCAACTGACTTGTATCTATAGTGGGGGAGGGGGGGGGTGCAACCCCGCCACCCGAGAGACCAGAGGCCGACAAGGAAGAACCCGGAACCCAGGCCACCGGCAATCCCACAGAGGGGAGAAGAGGGCGGGAGGACACCCACCGCCAGCGAGGCCCGCCCCCCTTCCGGAGGGGGGCGGAGACGGGCCCGGAGAGAGGGGAAATCCCCAACAAGGAGACACCCGCGCGGGCCCGACAACGGAGGGCCCCAGACCCAGGCATCCCATTCATCTATCCATTCACCCATCCGATTTCTATAATAATAATAGTATAATATACTAACTTCAAATTTCATTTATTCTTAAACACTACTGATAAATTGAATTATCATTACAAGCTAAAATAACCACTAAATATGTTGATTCTCAAAGAAAATTTCTAGTCAAAATTTGTGCATCTGATAGACAAATTAAACCTTCACCTTTCCGGGTTTGCTGTCATCACAATATGCAAACATTAAGACATGTTGTTTGACTTTGCATTCATATTACAATTAACTGTTTTCGTTCTTCTATAAGAAGCACATGTCAACATTATTTAAGAATATATCACACATTTTCACCATCCTTTGTTCTGCTGCAGGAATTTTAAGAATTAAAATTCCCTGAGGCTTCAGAAGCTTCAGTTGGCTTCAACTGTGACCTTTGCTGGTTATATTACAAGCTGTCAGTCTGTCAGGAAACCAAGTAGTATAAAGCAATTTCTTTTTTTTTGTTTTTTGCAGGAAGGCATACGGATAAGGCATAAGGCATACGGATGCATTTTCACAACTTGCAAAATCATACAGAATTACTGAAGGAAGAATGTAAAAATCAATGGGGAGAACATGTGTGAGGGAGAAAGAAAGAGAGAGACATGAGAGCATTTTGCATGAAGATGATTGAGGAGACTGTTCTTGGAGGACCCTAAGAAAAGCTGTCGTCCTCTTTCCTCTGAGAACTTTTCACAAACTCCCAGCTGTTTATTTAAAGAAGTCACCCGCCAAAAAAACGTTGCTGAAGCAATAACAGAATTACAGTTGACGTCAACAAGGGCTGCAGATGAAGTCTAGTTGATGTTGAGTTATTGAAAGATTTGATTCTTTAAATGCAGTTTCCGTTGGAGAGGTTTTTCTTTAAATTTGTCATTTTTGATGTTAACAAGTGGCATACTAAAACTTTTGAAATGCAACGGTGGCAGCGACTCTTTCCAAATATTTTTTTTTCTCTCAAATCCTTTAAGTTTTACTGTCTCACAGTCTAACTGTTTACAATTAATTGGACTAATTTGGACTAATTTGGAATGAGTTGAACTGTATTGTTGAATTGCCTTGAGATGACATTTCTCATAATTTGGTGCCATATAAATGCAACTGAATTTAACCGAATTGAGAGTGGAAGACAACAAAACAACAGGACGCGTGGGCGCATTGAGTTTGAAATAAGCAGGATGTTACCATAAAATCTCAACCATTTAAGTCGGAGGAAGAGTTGAGAAATATTTACAAGATATATAATTACTTGTCTTTGACCAGCGTTGTTGTGTGGTGTGATAATGAAAAGTAAACGAAACAAGTACAATTCTGCTTTTTGCCCTCATCCATTATTGCTTCACCATCAGTCAAAATCTTCCATGTATTTATATCTAAACTTCGCTGCAGCAATAACAGAATTACAGCTGACGTCAACAAGGGTTGCAGATGAAGTCTAGTTGATGTTGAGTTATTGAAAGATTTGATTCTTTAAATGCAGTTTCCGTTGGAGAGGTTTTTCTTTAAATTTGTCATTTTTGATGTTAACAAGTGGCATACTAAAACTTTTGAAATGCAACGGTGGCAGCAACTCTTTCCAAATACTTTTTTTTCTCTCAAATCCTTTAAGTTTTACTGTCTCACAGTCTAACTGCCGAGTGTTAAAAATAGCACACCCTCTTTCATTTGCATCCTAAGTGGCATATGGTGACCTGCTGTGTATGACGTGGATACACTTACTGGAGGTTGGGACAAAGTAATATACTGTCCTGTGTAAAGGTGATGTAGTGTATAGATGTATAATACAGTTTTCCCTCAAACTACTATAAATGTATGAAGTTTGATTTGATTAAGATGGTGAAAGTGTACTTTTCTGTTGCCCCACATTATTTCTTCTTTGATACAAGGAATTAGTCTGGTTCCTATTTATAAATAAAAAATAACCCAGGGTATTTTGTGTGAATTATTGACGGATGATATTTGTGAAGCAGATACCCTTTTTACCTTTTAAGTCTAAGTTTAAAACATTCCTCTTTGAAAAAGCTTATAGCTAGGGATAGCTCAGGTGTGCTGCAACATCCCTTCGATATGTTGGTATAGGGCTAGACTGTTGGGGGCCCTCTCTTGATGCACCTCTCTTCACTCGGTTCTCCTCTTCTCCAACTCTTATTAATGACATCACTGTTGTTTATAGTAACCTATGTTCCGCATTCCCATCGGGTGTTCCTGATTCCTGTTGTTGATACTTTTTCTTGTCCTCTCAACCCCCAAAGTGTCGAAGCAGATGGCCGTCTTTCCCATGTCTGGTTCCACCAGAGGGTTCCTGTTGTTAAAGACAGGTTTTCCTTGCCACAGTCGCCTGGTGCTTGCCCAGGAAGGGGGATTGTATTGATTGTATCTCTCCGTTCCCCTTCGCTAGGCAATTATTATATATTTTTTTTAAATTTGAATTGTATTACTTGGATTCTGCTAAATGAATTGAAGTGTATTTTTGAAGTGTATTGAGATGCAATATATGCATGCAGTATACAGTATGAATAAAGCTCAACTGAATTAAAATTAATTAATTGTGCAAAGACCCTTTTATCGTTTTCCACAAAACTTACCAGTTTATATTACAATCTTCTAAACAAAAACCCATTCTGTAAACGCTTAACAGTCATTCATCTTTGTAAAATACCTGCTGACACTAAACGACATGACTGACAGCTGACGGTAACAGCCAGGGCTCAGTCCAGGGGCGCAGTGATGCAACAAGGGGCCTGATGAAAGAGTGGTGCAAAGAGACACCAAGTGAAATGGTCTGCTGCTGGCACCTGTCAAACACCTGGAGGGAGATTATGAGGACCAGGGGCAGCTGGACCAATAGAGGGAGGAAAGACTGAGCTGAAAACACGACAAGCTTTCGGTGGTGACAGATCAGGCCTCGTGCTGACAGCTCAAACACCAGGCCTCCTCCTGACTCTCTGGGGTGTGAAGTGATGAAGAGAGCGACGACATGCAATAAGATACCACAGAACTGTCAAACAAGACACATTTTAACCATTTGTTGTTAAGCTGTGGTTGACAGACCTCACATGCAGATCATCCAGGCCTGCTTGCAATGACTAACATATCAAAATAAAGACTTTTTAAAAAAAGTTTCCTGCATATTTCCAAAAATTGTATGATTTTACTAGTCTATACCAAATAAAATATGTAATATTATAGCCGGTAAAAGTGGAATTCTTTGTTTCATTTTCATAAAATTTGTATAGTTTTTCATAAAATTCTATCCAAGTCCAATTCTAATGATCAATGGCTACGTTTAATAAAAGGTTATTATTATTATTATCATTTTGCCTCGCAACGAAGATGCAATTAATACATTAAATAAAAAATAAAAAAACACCCGACACTGACTACTTTTGTGGGCACATACACATGTGAATGCATTTGTGGTCTGCTTATTGTGTTTTCACTTGCATCTCCAGATGTACCTAGATCTAGGATAATAACACTGAGTGTGTATGTGTGTGTTTCCATTTGCATCCAGATGTTGCTGAGCCAACAGGAAATGTGATGTTAACTGAAGTCTCACTGCAGCGGCTTGCAGGTTAAATGGTGTCACACTCAAAGGAAAAGGTTAAACGAAACCATATGGACGTTCGAGCACAAACAGGTACAAACAGACATATGGACATGTACACAAAGACGGAAGTGCAAAAAAAAAAAAGGGCCTTTGCCGCTAATGTCTTAGAGCATGCTATGCATGTTCACACATGCTGAAACACATATGTTTCCTCACACACGGATATAAGTGTAGAGAATCCGCTCGTTAAGGTTCTGAGTCTTGCTGTCTGTGTCCTTCTATTGTCTTTTTGATAGACTGGCAACGAAAAGTGTGTGGGAGTACGAGCGTGTGTGTGTGTGTGTGTGTGTGTGTGTGTGTGTGTGTGTGTGTGTGTGTGTGTGTGTATGTGCACACCACAGACCAGCAGCTGAAAAGGCTCTTCTGCTGTATATTAGTGGTTTTGTCAGGGCTGTGTGTTTGGCCACGTCGCCATGGTGACAAAACCTCATAGGCAAGCTCTGGGGCTTCTCCGTTAACATTAGTGTTGTTTATGATGGCACCGATCAGAGAGAAAGAAGGGAAAAAGAGAAAGAAAGTTAAGAGATTGAAAGAATGCTAAGCATGGTTTTCATCAGTAACTCCGCAAGTTTGTCCCTTTTTTTTTCTCCCTCTCACAGTATTTACTGGATCTAATAATTCTCAGTGTTGCTATGTTTCTCTCTTTATGAGTAGTGTACATGCTGTTAAATGACTGAAGTCTGTTATTGACTCAGCAATCTCAGCAGTCCTTGAGGAGAATTTGGCAGTGTGATTAAAGGCGATTTACTCCTGGTATTAAATGCCTATACCTGATTCCCACTTGCTTCTGTGCACTAGTGTGATATGTGCAAGAGTCCACTTTGACAGTTTTTAGAATTCTAGTCATGAATTTGTTTTCTTCTCCCAGAGATATTTTTTTCTTAATATAAGACAATTTGATTAGATTTTGGATTAGACTTACTGTATATCTGGAGGAACTGTTTTTAGTAGCTGCAAAGCTGCTCCTTCAGTTTTTTTTTCTTCTTTTGAGCATTTTTTCCATTGATTTCATTGAAACATTTCACTTTGTACAGTGGATTTCCGAGAAAACATAAAGTAAATGAGGATTAACTTGAAGTGTTTTACATTGCACCGCTTTTTTGGGAATTGTCAACATTTCTAAAGAATATGCTATTTGTCACCATGGTTATTTTGATAGCAGAAGAGACAGCAGGCGAGAGTGGGTCTTGTTTGATTTTTAAGATGTGGAGATGTTGGGAAGAAATGAATACATTTCAAACACCCAACCGGTTGAGGCAGATCTGCATCCTTCTTGTATATGGTTCTGCCAGCAGTTTCTTGCTGTCAAAGGGGAGGTTATCCTTTCCATGGTTGCCTGGTGCTTGCTCAGGATGGGGGATTGTGTCGAATTTAATTATTTTATTGGCTTAGTATTAATTGGACTAATTTGGAATGAGTTGAACTGTATTGTTGAATTGCCTTGAGATGACATTTTTCATAATTTGGTGCCATATAAATGCAACTGAATTTAACCGAACTGAGAGTGGAAGACAACAAAACAACAGGACGCGTGGGCGCATTGAGTTTGAAATAAGCAGGATGTTACCATAAAATCTCAACCATTTAAGTCTGAGGAAGAGTTGAGAAATATTTACAAGATATATAATTACTTGTCTATGACCAGCGTTGTTGTGTGGTGTGATAATGAAAAGTAAACGAAGCAAGTACAATTCTGCTTTTTGCCCTCATCCATTATTGCTTCACCATCAGTCAAAATCTTCCATGTATTTATATCTTGTTTCTGAAGAATATCAAGCAGGGAAATCAAATCTCTGCAGATTCGTCTGTGGATTGTACTTTTGGTTTGGCCACGGGGTTCCACTTATTTCATAACAAGCATTGATAAATTGTCAACAAGCAGAGATTTAAACATGCCTGCTGGGTAATCCATCATACGCAAGTCGTAGTAGACTTGAGGTTTGTTTCTTTTTTTGGTTTAGTTTTTTTTGCCAAAGTTCAATTTATTGCTGCGATATTATCAAGCTGTTTTTACCAAATCTGATGATTTAACAGCCAGAAAGCTGTTTATCAAGAGCTTTTGGAAAATGTTAAATATAAGCGTCAACGATATGCACGCAAGGGTTTTATGAACAGATCTGTACAAATTTGACAGCTGAGTCAAATCTTAATGTGAGAATCACAAAACAATTCAGTGCTTCGATATTTTTCATAAAAACAATGGTATGTGGTGAACTGTATTAGTATAGTATTAAAACTAACTTCTAAAGATTTATGTAATGTAATTGCATGTATATAAAACATGTTAAATGGGATGGGCAATCAAACAAGAGGATGTTAATAGGAAACAAATACATTAAAAGCACCAACAAGGCTTTTATTAGTCTCAAGAAATAAACTATAGAATATGTGGATAAAATGCTGAGTAACGTGAAAATGAATGCAGAACACAATGATCTGCATATCTCACAAACCACTTTATTCACAATATAATATAAGGTTATAATAATAGTGTCTTATCGAGGCATAATCTCTCCAAAGTAAATATGCACAGAGGTTCACCAGTCTGAAAAAATACAAACTGTGAAACAATTTAATAATATTATGTCACTGACAAATTCGGAGGATTTGCAATACGTTGTCATCTCGTGAGTATCACATTATGAAAAAATCTGAAGATGTTGAGCGTTTTATGTGGAACTGCATCAAAACCAGGTGTGAGTGTAATGGAAGCATTTGCATGGACTTTGGCAATATTTCTGATAATCACGAAACACCTAATTGCGCAATACACAAATAAACAACCTCTAGGAGTTAATTCAGCAAGGCGGTGTGCGTGTGTGTGTGTGTGTGTGTGTGTGTGTGCTGTCATTCACTCTAAATGGTTCATTCCTATTTATCCATTTGTTATTGGACCTGTATAAGAAACCAAAGATATGTGTTATCAGCCTTTTGTACGTCTTCACCTACCAAGCTCCCTGATACTCTCAAACCACGCCTCCTCCCCGGCTTCCACCTGTGGACTCTGGTTCTATGGGGGGTGGTTAACTTCTTCACCCCTCTATGTCTTTGTACGTCTGACAAATGATGCTTGAGCGGAGCATAGACGCCGAACTCAAGCATGTCTTCTCATTAAAGTGTTTCAAAAAATGTCACTGACTGAAATGTAGGTAAAACTATTATGAAAACAGGAAGCATGTGTTAAAATTGTCCTGAAATGCCTCTCTCATGTCAAATGGACTGATATAAGGAGGAAATTCTTTTTAAAAACCACAGACGCCGCATCCTCCGAACTAAAGAGGAACCACCCAGCTTGTTATCAGCATCATGTCAGCATGTCAAAAGTCTCTGCTGGTATTTGGGTGCATACGTGTCTATGGAATGGACAGCTTTCCTATCTGGAATGCAAATGGAAATGCTGAAACATTTATCAAGGTTTTAGTAAACATTTTTTCTTTCAGCCATTTAAACTGCAGTGTGCATCCATTACAAAAGCATGGCCACACTTTACACAAGCTGAAAACATTTGATGACTCTGAAAATGAAAACTACGACAAAGAATACCCTGGACGGATGAGTAGCTTAAATCCTTCATCAGACAAGAATTGGAAAACATTCCTTTCCCTGAAGTGCCAGTAACCAGTCTTCTCAGTTTCATGACAAATTTGGATTGATGTTAAAAGGGGATGGTATGAAAAGCTTGGTTGCAATGTGTTTCCTCAAATTCATCTTAAACACAATTTTAGTAACAGTTACAATTAAAAGTCACAAAAATAAATGAAAAGTCACGAAAATAAAATATGATCATTCTCCCAATGTTTTATGTATCTTATTTTGCTTTATTACTCTTTAAACCACTTTTGAGTTATTTGAATCATTGAATTTGCTCTATGGCTCCTTGTGTGACTCGTCTTTGGCAATAAAAAAACCCCATCAACTTCATGGATGGAAGTTATTTCACTACCACTCCCATTTTTCTTGCAGTTTGTCGTGCCAGTTTGCTTTTCTTTTTCTTTTTTCCTTCATTAAAGCATTGCTGCAATTTTTAGTTATTTCCCAAATGGAACAACAATCATAAAGCTTTTTTTTTTTTCTCTTTTTTTTTCTTAAACCACCAAAATATCTATGAAATGTACATCTCATAAAAGATAATTCCTACACTCTTATTCACATAATTTTCTTTATATTCCAAAAAAAAAAAAAACTGGGTCATTTGCTTACACTCAGGACTTATAAAATGATCAAATATACTCCTTTTTTTAAACAAGTGATGTTATCATAATTAATATATCATAATATCATAATGTTTAAGTTAGGATATGTTTACAAGTGAAATGTATTTGGCTCTAATTTTATACAGATTACATCTCAGGGAAAATGGGAGTCATGGGAAAAAATAAAATCACTTTCACAAGTTTTGGAACAGAAAACCAGAACTACACCTATATTTTGAATGTAGAAGTATACATAGCTATTACACAATATACCCAAAACCCATATGCAAAATTAAAATACACACACACACACACACACACACACACACACACACACACACACACACACACACACACACACACTGTGGGATTTTGGTTGCACATATCCAAATCACTAACCACACTGTTTACCCACCTACGCTAAACTGCAGCTTGTTACCACGACAACGCCAGCAGCCATAAATCCCTATATTGACTGAAACGATCATTAATCTTTTCAAGTTTCTCCCATTGGACCTCTAATGATATGTTAGTATTCCAAACTCCTAGGACCACAGAGTCGGTGGACTATCACCCACCAAGTGAAAATATGAGGCTATAGAAACGTATGTTGGAGACGTGAGGCTTGTCACTAGACGGTCGCCAGTTTGAATCCCGGATAAGCGGGGACAGGGCTGGGAGCGTGAAAAATGCTCTGTAGTGTGGCAGAGGCAGACGGACAGAGTGGAAAGTATTCGATATGTCTGAGCCAAATGCCACTCTGAAAACTTTATTGACCACTGGTGATGAGAGAAAGAAAGACTTAATAAATAATAGTAAGAGTCTCATTTTCCTGTCTTTTATTGTATGTCTTTTTCCAAAAATGTCAAGCTGCCTTTGCATTTGAGAGGAAAATTGTTGCTTTATATGTAAACATTTCCTTGAACATGCATTTTCTCATGAGGAGATGTAGAAAATACCAAACGTTATTGATTAATTCACATGGTTGCATCTGTCTTTGCTTTCAGCTCCAGCTGGCATCATTGTAGCCGTACTGCCAGAATCGCTTCCTGTTGGTCCAGAAGTCCACAGACTCACCTGAATCCTAGGACTCTCTCAGGTTCACAGACACACAGCTCAGATACGTTGAAGGAAGAAGTGCAGAGTCAGAATCACAAAAAACGACTCCAAACACTTTTTGTTCAAAAAACTGACATGCTTTCAACAGCCTTCGTTTACGCATTCTGTCCTATATAAACATTGGCTATCAACTCCCAAAGCATTTATCTGCAGGTATCACACACTCGCCGTGAGTCACAAAATTAAACCTCTTCCCATGCTCACATCATGCTGCTCTTATAACACCATGAGAGTCACATCAATATTAATTTATGCACAATGCACCACTTAAATAAATAAAGTGTGCAAATTTGCTTACATAGGGTGCCCTTAACTTAAACAAGAATTTGAATTTCCTTTGTGCTCTTGTTTGGAGGCACCTTGTAATCTAATCTTGCACAATCAAATGATTGAGATGACCGGTGAAGCCATTTATCTCTTCTTAGCCAGAGGATATTGTTTAATTATTAAATAGATTCATTCAAACCAAGGGTTTTTATTTTGCATGCATTGGATCATTTTGGATCACCAGACCTACACTGCAAAAACATCTATTCTGAGGAAGGGAAATAAAACCTTATTTTATGAAAAATTTGAAGGCTATTTTAGACTATTTTGCTAGTTTTAAGAAAGCTTGTCGAAATTTTTTTACTCCAGTGACAATTCTCACTTGATTTAGAAATATAAGACTTATATCTAGAGGGGCTTTTTTGCAAGGTGCTGCTCCACAATAAGTTACAGTACGTGATCACGATGCATCAAGCAAGGAGTTCATGAATAATTAGCTCCATCCATGAAGAGTTTGGGGGTTTTTAGGGGACAAATTGAATGAATGAAAAAAGGGTACCCTTTTTTGGTTCTCTATGAAATGTCACATGCATAGTTATTCAATTTTTTCAACATTTTGACAAGATTTGAACTTTATATTTACATTTTTGAAAAGTGGCTGGTATAAATAGATTCATTAGACCCTCCGGGATTTCTTCTTTAAAGGGGACATATTATGGCATTGAATGTATATTTTAAACAGGCCTTGAATGTCTTAAAAACAATCTAAAGCTTGCCTGCTTGCAGCCTGTGGGCCGTGTCTATAGTTTTACCGCTTCTAACCCCTTTTTCTGTGCTCCATTCTAAGGGAAGGGGGGGGTATGATAATGAGGCTCTGCGCTGATTGGCTGCTTGAATGACGTGTAGGAGGGGAGGGAACAAAACGTCCCTCCGGGGGGAATAGCAGCGGCTGCGTAACAAAGCGTGTCCACGGTTCTGCGTTAAATCAACGCGTACCTACGCCGTAGGCTCTGCGTTGGTGTAACGCGGAACCATAAATCAGCCTTTAGTTACCTCGTCTTCAAACAGGAAGATTTAATTTAATTCTAAACAGTTACACCACAGTTATTTACTCCAATTCCTCATCATTTCACTTCTTATGTTACAAGACAAATGAATCATGTTAACTGTAAAGAAATCACAACACTGAATTTTCACAAATGGCAACTTTATTGTTAAAATATATAAATAAAATGTATGCACTATTGCTGGCTCAAGGAAGGACCGCACTTCTTCTGAATGTGAACAGCTCCAGGTGCTTGAAAGATCTGAAACCACAGAAGAAAAATGTATTACGGTACTGAGCTGCCGGTTCCCCCGAGCCCGGAGCCGGCCCCCCGGAGCCCCCGGGTTTGGATCTCCGGGCTCGGAGCTCCGGGTTTGGAGGCATGTGCTGGGGCAAACCGCCCCAGCACATGCTGAAGGTCCCGGTCCGATGAAGCCAACAGGACAACATCATCCGCAAAAAGCAGAGATGAAATTCTTAGATTCCCAAACCGGATCCCCTCCGGCCCCTGGCTGCGCCTAGAAATCCTGTCCATAAAAATTATGAACAGGACCGGTGACAAAGGGCAGCCCTGCCGGAGTCCAACATGCACCGGGAACAAGTCTGACCTACTGCCGGCAATGCGAACCAGACTCCTGCTCCGATCATATAGAGACCGGACAGGCCCGGACTCTATATTCACCTTCAGCATGGTACGAGGGACACGGTCAAATGCCTTCTCCAGATCCACAAAACACACTGGTTGGGCAAATTATTATTATTATTATTATTATTATTGTTATTACTATAGAGAAAATACCACAGTTTTTAATGCCGATCTTGTCATTTTATTTAGTTTTTATCAGCTACAATTTTAGATTGGGCCGTGAAAATATTGTCAGACATTAAACCGGTCCGCGGTACAGAAAAGGTTGGGGACCACTGCTTTAAACCACCAGGCATGTTAGTTTTTTTTGACTATAAGACAGGATGTTAATGTAAATATACAGTATTGGTTAAGCCACATGTGATGGTTTATTAATGTGGCATTTCATCTTGGACAAATATGTATTTTTGCAGGATGTGGGGTGTTCGGGGGTTGCACTGGGCTGTGCAAGAAGCTAATTTTCCTCCAACCATACTGTATATGGACTGTGAGGAGAGGAGAAAGAAGGTGTAGGGCTGGCGATGGCAGCAACTTCCATCTCCATGACTTTGAAGAGTAAGTCAAACCGAGTGTTACATGCTGATCTTAGGCCAAAAGCAATATACACAGAGTGATGGACATGCAGTAGATTGCTTTGGTCAATATGATGACTTTAACAGTGGCTACGCTGCATCTCTGCAGTTCCCCTTATTCTTTTTATCTTGCTTTATCAAACACACAAAAGCATGCACGCATGAAATCCTCAACTCAAACTGTGTGTGATATTGGCTGTTAGCCTTTGGGGGGCTGCAATCTCAGCATCCATATGACTTCACAGGCTAGGAACTCAACAGTTCTGCCAGTCATCCAAACTTCAGAGAACCTGAGGAAACAGCAGACGGATAAAAAGACTAGATTCAAATTTACGGACTTAGGGCTATGAATCCAACAGATATATTAAGTAAGTTCAAGCTTATTGTAAAAGCCTCTTATCTTTTTTTACTCATACTATTTTTATTATAAAAAAAATCTAATATCGATGAAAAATATACCCTGAATTGAAGGAATTGTTTTGTTAGTGCTTGCTGACATACAGTGCTTTCATGTGTATGGTGTCAAGTAACAATGAAGTCAACTGCTTCAGCTTAACTACTGCTGTGGATGGTCTCCAACAGATAAATTGCTGTCTAGAGTTGATGATTGTCCTGACAACTATTTGTAGGAAGGGAGTCTGATATCTTCTGCTGAACATACAGCATATGTGTGTGTGTCGGCTTGTGTTCACTTAAGTGATGTAGACTTTCTTACATTCCAACTCCTGTAGTTGCAGCTATGAATTTCATCCAGGAAAACTGGAATTAGCCTTTGGGACTAATATTTGGCATTTGGTTTTATGGTTCTAGTATAAATAAGTTGCTTTATCCAGAAAAGGGATATAGTTGGGTTGAAGCATCTCCTGGTTGTCAATGAGCCAGGGCCGGGGGGGACAACTAACTGGCAATTAGCAGTGGGGATAGGATTTCAAATTAACAATTTCTGACAGAAAAGTTTGAGAGGAGGATACAGATAGCTAAAACCATGCAAAGTGTCCTCTGAAGCAACTGTAGACGATAGCCAAGCTAATTTTTTAGTATAGATATAGATGTTTTTAGTGAAAAGAGAAACTGATTTTAATCATTTTCTCAACTCTGACTGAGTAACTCTGGAAGACAACATGGCACTCCTGAAGGTGCATGTTAATAGTGTGCTTTGGAGGTAGGTGACTTTTGCGGTTGTGGGGTTGATGCTATTGGATTTTTATTTAGCTGAAAGGTGTGCACTGATCTTTAGAGTGGAACAGTATGTAAATGCGTGGGAAAGGGATGTTGGTAGTCTTGTCAACCACTCAGAGCACTTTACACTCCAAGCCACATAGCCACACTCTTTCTCACTCTTTGTCCAACCATATGCTCCCACATAAGCGTTGCTCAGGACACTTCCTGCAAGTTGCATTGACTTTGAATAGGGTGATGTTGAACTGGTTTGAAGTACCGTGCATCACAGCAGGAGCATTGTTTCTGTCTAAAGTCTGATGCTTTAATATGAGCATCAACCAATCAAGTTACACTTATGCAGCTAGTGCCAGCCAATGAAATATTACAATGAGGGGTGCACAGTTTAATTTTCTATTTGTTCAACAGAAAATGAAAACATTTGATTGGCTGTTAATAGGGGTGTAACGATACACTAATCTCACGATACGGTACGATACACGATATTGAGGTCACGATAACGATACGATACGATATTATAGCAGTATTTTTTTAACAACCTTGAATGAGGAACATATGACTGGAAAAAATTGTCTTTTATTTGAAAGACACAAAATACAAAACAATACTGTACGTTTGCCTTATATTTACAGTTTGTAATGCTTTATAACTGTTTAAGTTTTAAAGATAAAGCCAGGCCAACCATTTTCCACAAACTGAACTAAAAGTAAATGTCAGGTTTGCATTATGCATCTTCAGTTTCGTACAACACGATTGTGGATACACTTCTCAGTCCCTGCTCCTCCACATCAAGAAGAACCAGTTGAGGTGGTTCGGGCATCTGGTTAAAATGCATCCTAGACGCCTCCCAAGGGATGTTTTTCAAACATGTCGGCAGACTTAGGAACAATGTTGGTATTCCTCCAGAGTAGTCAGACCAGATATTTGGGGAGAGGGAGGTATGGGCTTCTTTGCTTGTTCTGCTGCCCCTGCGACCGAACAAGGTCAAAACAAGGTTATGTCAAAACCCAAAAATTGATAAAAACAGTTTGGATGAGAAAACTGTCCAGACTGTACACTGGCTTCAGTCTAAAGACAACTGTGACAGGGTCCAACAGACTCCTGTAACTCTTGTCCCCAAGTAAGTTTTGTTTAACAAATAACTCAAACAACCTCAACATGTTTTCAATCCTGGCCCGCTGCGTTTCTCGTGTCATTTAATGAGCAGGAGGAATTTGCCACTTTGGTAATCATAGGCTATTTTATTCTTGGAAGTACATATGTGAAGATCTCACACTTTCACTAAACAAGCTCTGAAATGACATTGCCATGGTGTTTGTCTATAATTTTCCTTTCTGCGCTTGTGGTTTGGCATTGCATCCACAATATTCCACTGCAGCAAATGTCTTAATCGAGAGCCTATGACATTGTTTGAAAAAGAAAGGAATCAACATAAACACTTTAATGGTGACCAAATGGCAGCACATCTGTACTTTGTCCCTCCGGGCCTTTGATGACTGCTCTCACAGCTTTCTTGGTGTCATTAGTGCACTTCAGTGGCGAGGGAGGGAGATGGCATGGGAGGAGATAAGCATATGAGGGGGTAGGAGGGATTCAAAGAGCGAGTCGGTCACTGTTAAGAGACTGCTCATCCCCTGTGGGCCCATAATGAGGTGGAACACGAGGCCTGGTTTGGCAGCTACAGCCCATCTTGTAAGCACATGTACCATCGTACTAGAACTTGTCTCGTATATCTGCGTGTGCGCGACAGTCAGGGAGCTGAGAAGTGTACCGCCTGAAATGTTTGTTATTGTAACACATTGTGCTTTTTCTTCTCCCCTTTTTACTCCTCCATCCCTTCTAAATCTCTCATGATGCTGCATAATTAAATCCATCTATCCCAATTAGGAGGTGTCACAGTCTGTTGTGGTGTTGGGGGGTGCCTAGAGAATGAGGAATAGTGTGTGTAGAGAAGAAAGAAATCTGGTCTTTTAAGTTGAGGCCTTATGTCAAGCAACTGCACTAAAATGGATTTGAAAATCAACAACTCTGTGCCATATATGGCATCAAATCTGCGTTATTTATGTCAGTCTTTGCCTGACACACTCACCTCCTCTGCTACCACCACCCACGCCCCCATCCCGCACGCTGCAGGAGAGTGTTTTTGTTTTGAGGGGAAGAGGGGTTAATTACTTACATTCTTCAATCTGAAACATCTTTCCACCTCCCCCCTTTGCATTGTGCTCTAAAACAAGGAGTCCAAGAGGTTCTGTGCTTAAAGGAACATCAGAAAAGTTCCAACAAAATAAGGGGAAAAAAAACAAAAAACTGTTTGGGTGGGCTTCCCCCTCAGAAAAATTAACTCTTTAAAAGGCAACACAGATTCTATGTGGAGAGAGTGTTAACAGCATGTTTCCTGCTGAGTAATGAGTAGAAGTTTATAGATTTATCTTGCAGGAACATTAATTCAGTGTAGAAAAAGTTCCGAAAATTGCGAAACAACTATTTTACAACCCAAAGTGTTCAGTGCTTCCCTGGCTCTTTCTGGCTTTTTAGGATGTACACTATGTGGGTGCGTAGGAGAGCAAAGGGGATATCTAGGAGATGAGGGGGTTAAAGAGCCAGGGAGGCTCAATGGGGACCAGCTGTAGGGTACTGGGCAAAGGCCAAGGGAACGTTCCGGATGGATAGAAGGAGAACGATATATACCCCCAGGAGAGGAGAAAAGACTGGAGATTAGATTTATTTTTTGTTTTAATTTTTAAAGACAGAAAGAGGAAAACACTGGGAGAGATACTCAAACAAAAAAGTGGAAAAAAGTAGATGAACACAACCTGCAGAAGTAAAAGAAGTAAGCATAAACTACACAATTATTGTGGTTTTTGGCCAACAGGTTTTCACACAATGAGACACAATTAACTGGAATGTTCATTCACAGAAATGGAATCAGATGCTTCAAACTGGGACAAAGAAGGTTTTTGGCCAACCGGTTTTCACACAGTGAGACACAATTAACTGGGATGTTCATTCACAGAAAATTGAATGAGATGCTTCAAACTGGGACGAAGAAGGTATGCGACGACATTAGCAGAGATACCAATTTTATTTCTGTAAGGATCTAAGTCGGTGTCGAGGTGATTTTGGGTCTAGTTACAATTTTTTTTTCCCATGACAGTCTCTTTATTTCTTAGTGCTGTACTGTTGTTTTTAACTGAATACAATTAAATTGGTAGAATTGAACGTAACACATTCCCAGTTATGCATTTTGATTAAATGTTTCAGTACAGCTGCTCAGCTGCCTCAGGGAGGCAGGTGAAGCTGTGACCTAAATATTGAGAAAGTTATGCATTAACACACAAGTTGTTGGAGCAGCCAGCCAATCGTTTTTGACCTTCGTGAAAATTGATATGCGAAACAGAAATTGAAGCCAGAGAAAGATAACAGCATGGGAAAAATATCAATACACAGATGTTGGGACCCTTTTGTGTCACACTATGCACGGTTTAACCATTAAATAGCATCTTTCCTTGTGAACAAATTACATGAAAGAGTGTAAAAGACATTTAATGGTATATTGGTTTACTTCAGTATGTTACAAAACAACAATGATCAAATTTGCTCAACGTTAAAGTGGACAGAACGAGATAATCAAGAAGTAATGACAAATGACATGCAGTGTATAAAATAAGTAAATATCTGCTCATTAGTCTGAATGATGAATGATAAAGCCACAGTGTTATTCTGGCCTATACTTTTCAATCAACAGGTTTCTGGGTGCTTTTTTCTCTTTACTGCAAAAAATGGCACCTCTAGAAATAAACGTAATATTCCTAAATACACTCAAATAAGTGCCAATTGGGTAAGGATGGAGTGTTCTTGACTATAATTATTAAAACTAGCAAAATAATCTCCAGAAAGTAATACTCATTTTCTTGAAACAAGGTTATGTTTGTTTGTTTTTTGTTAATGTTCTTAGAAGTGAGTTTTTGGCGTGTACTTGGATCTTGGTCATGTTTCCATGTATATATTTCATGTTCAGTGGCCAAACCTCTTTGCTTTTCCAAGGCGAGGGCTGTTGTTATCTATCATCAAATTGCAAATTCCCATCATCCTGATTGTTTGCACCTGTGTCTTGTCAGTTCCAGTGAGTATACAGTCTTGTTCTCACCAGTCCTCCTTGCTGGGTCATCTGTTTTATTACCCTGTCAGTTTAGCCTAGCTGTGGGTTTTTGTATTTTTTTCTGTGGAAGCAGTTCGTGTTGAATTTTTGAGATGCCCGCCTTACAACTACAACAATCTCTCAATTACAACAATCTCTTAAATCATCACCATCCTTGCCAATATTCAAAAAACATTTAAAGAACTTTCTTATTGTTTCATCTTTGTAATGTTCATTATTTGATCTGAGTTACATTTTCTTGTGTTTTTTTTATTTTTTTTTTACTCTCCCTTGTGTAGCTTTGTTTTGTTTTTTATTCATATATGGAAAGGATTCTATATAAGCCACCAGGCTTCTTCCTTTCCTTGCATGTTATTTCATTGTTTTTCATTTTTTGTTCATGTTTGTCTTATATTGCTAAATAAATAAACTAAACTAAACTAAAAAAAAACAACTCTTTGTTGAATAAAGGATGTCTATGTTTTTCTCTTGCGTTTGGGTACTCAACACAATTAGAGATGCCCAATGAGAGAAGAGAGTGGCTGAGTGAATTCAGGGATTCACTCCATCTCCGTAACCCACAAATATAGGTGATCTGTGATATTAATATAGATTCCATTGAAACTAAAGGAAACAGTACTGGATATGTTGTGAATTCTTGTGTAATTCTTGCATAAACCAACTCTTGATAAGTAGATAAGCAAACAGTGATTAAATTAGTTCATTCAACTGTCATCCTTTTCTAATGTTGTTGCTCATAATTGTGGAAGTATGTTCTTCAGTTCAAATGTTGCTGTGGATAGTTTTTTTTACAGAAGCCGAAAAGACATGATGTGCAAATCCTAGTGACGCCAAGCAAGAGAGGTTAAAATGACGAAGGAGTTGCTCACTAAAACTGTGCACGCTTTCTAGTAATGCTCATTAAATTGTGACCAAATGTGTTTTTGAAATCTGCATTGTTCAAATCCATGTTCATAAAGTTAATGAAGTAAAGTGGTAATCCAGAATGGAAAGATTATGGTTAATCTAGCAGGTACCAACCAAACCAATTTCCCCCACGATTAATAATTAAGTAAAATAAACAACAATGCCTTTCCAATAACATACTTTTTAAACATACCCTTTTTTTAACAAAGAACAAAAGGTTCAGCTACACATTCAATATTCCAGACAAATCAGACATACTACAGAAAAAAGGCGTAAGACAGGTGTAATTATGTCAACAATAAAAGACCTCATCATCCATTATGTAAGAACATAACCATTCAACTTTCAGCTCTTACCATCAGCAACACCCACTGTGAAAATAAGTTCTGTGTAAAGGATTGTGGGAATCCAAATAAACACCAATGACGTTGGTTTGCCAAAGGTGAATTATGCAGAGGGCGCTTAATTTGTGGTGTAACCTACATTTCCTCAACACCCACACCTCAACCGTGAGGAAAAGAGATCCTGAGTGATGTATTTATTAAAAGATGGACAGGAAAGAGAATATTGCGTGTGGTTATCATCTGAGTTTGAGCATGACTTGTGACGCAGAGAGGAGTGGTGATTATGTGATTATCTGGTCACGTTGCTTTACAGAAAATTAAACGGCTGCAATTTCTGTTGGTTTCTGAGAAGATATAATAAAAATATTTGAGGTGCAAGTTGCCGACAGGGTTAATGAGCAGTTTTTAGTGGAGCGTTGCTGCCACCCTGTGTTATAACAAAACAGGAGGTGACCACAGCCCTTCCCACAACACATGCTGTGGTGTGAAGGGCTGTAGCGAGGGCATCTTCTGTAGATCTATTTGCCCTGTACGTGAATTGGTGGGTGTTTGGTTACTTCCACTACACCTCCAAAAGGCTAAATGGTGATCTCTGGCCTCCCAGAGTCACTTCTCTAATGCCAGCTCTCACTGCTTCTCACCAACACAACAATCTCCAGTACCTTATCTTCCACATGGCTTATATGGTGAAAACCTGCTCCCTTGTGGCCAACCACTTCATTCGATCTTTAAATTCAACCACTCACAACTTTGATACCATTTGGAGACTTTGCAGTACATCATCAGCCAGAAGAACTTATCTTGCATTCCTTGGTGTCACTTAGAGCAGTGGTCCCCAACCTTTTCTGAACCGCGGACCGGTTTAATGTCTGACAATATTTTCACGGCCCAATCTAAAGGTGTAGCTGATAAAAACTAAATAAAATGACCGGCATTAAAAACTGTGGTATTTTCGCTATAGTAGTAATAACAATAATAATAATAATAATAATAATAATAATAATAATAATAATAAAACATCATTTTTGAAGAAATAAAATGAAATAATGGAAATTGTAAATTACCTATAATATCAGTGTTTCTATAAATGTGTTTTTATGTTTGTTTTCTCATTAACGTTATTTAAAGCCAGGCTTTTATTTTATTGTTACATATTAAGTAGACCGATATTTAGTGCTTTTATTTTGAAGGCGTCTCACCGAGACCTCGTAAACATCCAGCGCTTCGGACTTTAACGGTAAAAGTTTAACGGCAGTAGAAAGTGTGTCTGAAAGACTAAACTAGTGTCGGGAATGATAAAGTGGAGCCTAACTGACACAAAAAGCACCTGCTGATAAGGATTTGTGCAAATTTTATACCGTATTTATGTCCAGCTTGAGTTTGGTCGCTCATGTATTGTGGTAGCTTTATTGCCAACCGAGCGAGCAGCTGCGTCGGTCTGTATTTAAGTTAAACTTATATGAATGTAGAAAGACTAACTATTTTATTCCTTTATAGCTCTTACGGTGTGTTTGCTGTGTATTTACATCCAAGGAATAAAAACATTGTGAACCATCAGTTTGAGAGTCATCCATCGTCAGTCGGGGCTACAGAAATTATTTTTTAATAAAAAAAAAAAAAAAAAAAAAAAAAAAAAAATTCTCTCTCTGTGCGGCCCGGTACCAAATGACCCACGGCCCGGTACCGGGGGTTGGGGACCACTGACTTAGAGTATGGGGTGCCGGAATCCTCCATACAAGCTGTCCGGTCCCTCTACATCCAGGGTCAGGGCTTCGTCCACATTGTCGGGTGTAAGTGGGACTCGTTTCCCGTGGGGGTTTGGACTCAGCCATGGTTTTCCTTTTGTCACTAATCATGTTCATTACCTGTATGGAAAGAATATCTAGGCACAGCCGAGGAGTGGAGGGGGTTCGGCTTGATGACCTCAGAGTTGGGTCTCGACTTTTTGCAGATGATGTGGTTCTGTTGGCTTTATCAGGCCAAGACCTACAATTCTTGCTGGATTGGTTCGCAGCTGGAATGAGAACCAGGACCTTTAAATCCAAGATTTCGCTTGTTTACGAGTGAAGGAAGAATGGAGCAGAAGATTGATAGGTGGATCAGTGCAGCATCCATAGTGTTGTGGTAAAGGAGCTGAGCCAAAAGGTGACGCTCTCGATTTATCAGTCGGTCTATGTTCCCACTCTTATGTATGATCACGAGCTGTGGGTAGTGGCTGAAAGAAAGAGATTGCGATACAAGCGATGCAGATGAACCTGACAAAGTGCGTGCGGAGAAGCATTCAAGCGTTAATTCGTCATTTTATACAAAAGTGCAGTGAAGGTGGTTTTTCCATTCTGTAGTAGGAAATTAATCAGGCGTTTTATAATTTTTTATATTAAAAAAGGCCTTTTAGCATTTTTATGAATGGAATAAGCCTTTTTTGTGTCACTGCATAAATTGACATACATTATTAAAATCATATTTGCAGCCAGTGTTCTTCTGATGACAAACCATGAATTTATTTGAATAATAATTTGTTCATTTTCATTTTCATTTATTTATTTATTCAAACAGGTTAAAACAACAAAAACAAAATAATCAGAATACATAAAATGTATATACCGAAAAAAAAAAAAAAAAAAAGAACAACAAAGAAAGCCATAAGCAAAACAAAGCAAATTAAAGAGACAAATCTATATGTAAATAAATATTTCCTGTTTGAAAGGGTGTAGGATGAAGTTTCAAAAAAACTTTTCTAGTCCTACCCCTTCTAATGTTCTATTTTTACCGTTTCTTCATTTCACACAACTTCAAAAAGAAAAGCATAAAAGCATTTGTTTTTATTTTGTCCTCTCTTTGCATTGAAAGGATATGTTGTGGTATTTCCATAAGCCCTGTAAAACGGTCAGAAAAAAAATTCTATACTTTTTTCAAAGCCACTTTTTAGGCTGAATCAGTAATGTGGAGGTATTGTACATATGGACCCCTCCATGATTTTGCCTTTTTTGAGTTTATTCTTCTGTTTTTCCACCATTGTGCTTTCTATCATCTTCTTTTAACTAACGTGAATAAAATGTGTACTTCTTATCCTGATAAAAATCTACTGAGTGGAGTGTCTGTCTAGTTTAGTCAGTCCAGTTCAGTGCATTTGTATCATTGCAAAATCCAGATAAATTATGGTCGACCCAGAATATTATAACAGTAGGCATGAATCTCCATCAGTCAGGATTTGGCCAAGAGACTGATATCCAGCACACCAGAGCAAACTGAAGAGGCTCAGTGAAAGAAGACTCAACATTTTAAATATATGATCAAATATGAAACTAAGTTTACTTAAACAGCTAGTTGGAAGTAATCAAGAAAGTATATCACTGGCAAAACCTTTTTTTCATAAATATGTATTTAGTTTTGCCAGAATTATACAGCAGCATGAGTGAAATGTTTTTGAGCTTTGCAACACATTTTAAAGGCTGCAGTTAGCTCTTCACGCCACCAGCTGTCACTGTAGCCTTGAGTTTAAAGCCCTGAAGCTCGAAACAATTTTCAGTTCAAGTCTTAAAAAATACGAAGTTCCTTTCATTTGTATACAGTGTTCAGTATTTATTTAGTATATGCGTTACATGTTTTTATCTAAACTTTTTCTTTTAAAGGGGAGAGGGGTGTCATCAAGGATATGACGTAGTAGCAGTGGGTCAGGGATCATCACTTAGACATTACTTCTATATCATCTACCCTTTCTCTAATGTGGAAACTCATTAGTGATCTGATTCTCACAGTGTCTACCCACAACTGTACAGATGCTGCACCTCCCCTCTCCCCTCTCTTCTTTCCTCACTTAATAATGAATTTAACTTGTAACGCACTTTCCATTCAATGAATCTCAAAGTGCTACACTTAGACCATTATTCATTCATACACATTCTCTCCGGTGGTGGTGGTAAGCTACATTTTGTAGCCACAGCTGCCCTGGGGCAGACTGACGGAAGCGTGGCTGCCATATCGCGCCAAACGGCCCCTCCGACCACCACCAAACATTCATACACATTCAAACACATTCACACGGGGCAAGGTGGGTAAGGTGTCTTGCCCAAGGACACTACGACAGCAACTGGGACGGAGCGGGATTCGAACCGCCGACCTTCCGATCATTGGACGACCCGCTCTACCACCTGAGCTACTGCCACCCCTTGTGAACAAGAACCTGAGATACTTATACTCAAAGCCAATGGGATCACAACTGCTACAAAAAGCAGAGCCGGAGTCCCGAGATTACTAAACCAGATTCACTATCTCCCCCTTAGTGCCTAGGAATCCTATCCATAAAAGTTATGAACAGAATTGGTGACAAAGGACATCCCTGATGGGGTCAAAATCCCATCTGGTGCGGATCTCACTTACTGGCAAACTTGAAGCTTCAGCATGACACGAAAGTTGAAGTTGATTACAGGTCTTCAGCAGAAACCATGAGGCACGATTTAAACAACCATAAATCCCAAAGACTGATCGATGCCAGTGAAGGCTCTGCGTGTAGTTATGTCTCTGACTTCCATAAACAGCAAAGATGATCTTCAAAAAAAGAAAAAAGAAGAAAAGCACAACGTGTGTACAAAAGTGACGTATCTTTTATACCCTCATCTTGTTTTCCAGCATCCCAAAATAGACAGAGCCATATTGGCTCTGCATGCTGGGATTAAAGCTGACAGGTTAATTTCACACGTTTATACCTTGTAATTGAAGATAACCAGGTAAAACGTCCCATGAAGACAATTAGTTAGGAAATGTAATGGACTAAAGCATGATGTGGTGTCGGAGTGACAGCATCAATCTGTTAAAACATCTGGTAAACACCAGAAAGTTAACTTTAAACACACCCCTATTTACAGAGCCACACCGTTACGTCTGAAACTCCATTTAGTGAACTCTACATGTCTGTCCAGGACCATAGTTCACAGAAAACTGAATTTTCAGTCAAAACCATAGCCTTTATATGAACAGGCTTTACATACAACAGACAACAGTTGGTGTTTTTGAATGCTCGTTGCCATGCTGACCAGCATTCCCAAAGGCCGACCGGTATTCAGAAATGCTACTCCAAACAGGATCTATGCCAGCTGTTTCGAGTGGGATCCTGAAACATTCAACAGTAAGTTTAAAACGGCAATTGTGAATGCAGCTTTAGGCTTTCATAAACACCAAATTACATTTCCAAATGCTGGCTGGTAATCTATTTATCAGTCCAGTTATGGACATGGGAAAGGCCTCTGTGGCAGGTGAGGTTTAATGTCTTGTGTATGTCTGCAAACTGCATTTACTTTAATAACCTGAATTCAGAATGAGTAAATGCATTTCTGTGAACGATACTCGAAAACCGATCAGAAAAGTCAATATTCCCCCCAAAAACTACCAAGTAAACAGCAGTATTAGCGTAAATATGCTTGTCATGGAAGTAAGCAATAGACATAAGTATAGCTATCTTATGTCTATGCGGAAACACTACTAAATTTCCGAGGCTTGGGCTCATAGTCAAGTCCTAGATATGTCTAAGTCCACCCTTCATCTTAGGTTAAGGTTCACACTTTGGCTCCATCATCTTTGATGACAATACATTTTAAAACAAAATTTAAAAATGTAAAACACTTTACTGGAGTTGCTGCTGTAGGTCCCTACATCGAAAACAATGTTTCCAATATAAAATTTAATGTTGAAGGACATTACAGTTTTTAACTAAATGCACTGCCTAATGATGTCTTGTGATCAAACTGTGTATTGTGATTCATTATAAAGGGTAATTACAAGTTAAGATGCAAGAAAATAATATTTTGCCCATCTAAAGTGCTATATTGGCTTATACTGTATATCATAGGCTACATATGCATTATAGTGTGCAAAAGGCACCCCTCATTTTATTGTTTCATCAAAGCCTATATTTATTTTAAAGTGTCTATAACACACACCAACAGAAATGCGGAAACCTGGCTCTCTTACACCTAGATGGTGCTGAGAACACCAAGGTCGCGGGTTTGATCCCTGTACGGGTCACATGTACTTTGGGGGAGTGGTAGCCTAGTGGCTACAGAGGGGGACTGGGGTCTGGACCCCGGTTCAAGCCCCTGGATTGCAACCAAGGTCAACCACCTTTGGGCCCCTGAGCAAGGCCCTTAACCCTTACTGCTCCCCAGGCACCGTGCACATGGCAGCCCACTGCTCCTAGTTTGACTAGAGATGGGTTAAATGCAGAGAATACATTTCCCCATTATGGGACTACTAAGGGGGAAAAAATATTTTATTTTAGATAGAAAGGAATCATAATTAATATCATTACAAGCATCTCCACAACATTGCAATCTAATGATCCCTGGAAATCTCCAGATGGTGCAATAATGAGAAAATTCACATCTGGCCTCAATTTTGAGAACGTTGTAGGCTCGAATGAACAGCTTTCCTGTGATTTTTTTAGTTGCTCTGAAATCAAAGCAACTGGTGCCAATTTTTGAAAACAAAATGAAAATGTTTCTATTTTCAAAATAAAAAAGGAAAACAAATGTGGGCATTTTCAAGTACCGGTAACTTGGCAGACTTCATCTAGACTCTCCTGATGAAAAAGTGTTAAAGGAATTTTGACGTGTTTTCAAAATTGTGCATCAATTGTGGGTGTGGCTCAAACTTGGTCTTTGGATCTTGTGATGTAAAGATATTAATATTTCGTTTTTTTTTTAAAAAGGGAAAAGAATATGGCCTGTATTTGGGTCAACCTCATATAAATGTATTATTTGTTTTATATACTAATAAAATAACTGAAATATGAATATGCATGGTGATTTATTCTTTAATGAAAAAATAATTTACAGTTCTGTAAAAGTCTGTCAAGTAAGTAAGTAAGTAAGTAAACTTTATTTGTACAGCGCCCTTCACAGACCATGGTCACAGAGCGCTTCACAGTTAAAATAAAAACACAGTTAAGGGATACATAAAAATTTAAGATTAAAAGGCCAAGACAACACATTTACGATCATAACAGCCCCAAGACAATTAGGCAAAAGCCTGCACAAATAAAAAGGTCTTTAGTTGCCTTTTGAAGGAGTCAACAGACTCCATGGAACGCAGAGAGACTGGAAGATCGTTCCAAAGCCTGGGAGCAACGGCCTGGAAGGATCGGTCTCCTCTGGTCCGGAAGCGAGTACGAGGTACCATCAGCAGATTCTGATCCACAGACCTCAGAGCCCGAGCTGGGGTGTAGGGCTGGATCAGATCGCTGATGTAAGGTGGAGCCTGACCATGCAAAGCTCTGAAAGTTAAAACCAGAATTTTAAACTTGACCCTAGAGGAAACTGGCAGCCAATGAAGATCTTTGAGAATAGGGGTTAAGTCTGTCAAGCAACTAAGCTATTAGAGCGATCTGGAATAAACGCTAAGTTGAATAATGGATGAAGAGAAATGTTAGTGCCCTGTTATTCTCTGACAAAAATACGAGTGAACAAGGAGGATCTTCAGTTGAAGAGACTTTTTGCAGTCGTAGCTGATGCAAATTGAAGGGGTCAAACCAAATGCATGATCTTTTAATGGAAAAGTGGTGTATTGATGTTGGAAAGGGCCCTTTTAACAAAAATGACTCCTTTACTTTTTTCCTGGTTTTATATTTATGTGAGTTTTGCTCAGAATGCAAGGTATGGCTTCAACAGAACAGCGGAGCCCCAGATGCCCCATGAATGACACCGATATTACACCACTCAAAGCATTGCAGTCTTGTTAGGGCCCGAGCACTGACAGTGCGAAGGCCCTATTGTATCTGTAGGAATTGTTCTCGTTTTTATTCTCGTTCTCGTTATTTTTATTTTTCCAACGAAATGAGGGCCTTTTTGTTCCCCTAAACGTGCCCCAAAAGTCACCAAATTTTGCACGCAAGCCAGGCCTCGCGAAAAATTTGATATTTAATGGTTTGCATTAATGGGTGTGGCAAAATGGCTCAACAGCGCCCCCTAGAAAACTTTGTGCCTCAAGCCCCACAATACGGTTTGACGTACATGCACAAAAATCGGTACACACCTGTATCATGTCGCAACTTAAAGAAAAGTCTCTTGGCGCCATGGCCGAAACCGAACAGGAAGTCGGACATTTTGAATTAATCGTGTAATTTTGGCGCAATCTATGGCATTTCTTCAGCCGTTAATGCGGCCCGAACCATAACGTGCACCCAGGTGTGTTATACATCAAAATGTGCTTCTCGATCCTGCGACGATGTGCATTACTTTTCTCAGTCAAAAGCGTTACTGTGGCGACGATAGACGCCAAAAAGCGCGCCCCCCCCCTTCATCTGATTGGTCGATATTTAATAGTTCCTATTTTCTGCCATAACTTTTGATTGGTTTGATATAGAGAGTCGTGGGTGGTGTCATCGGACTTAGTTTTGAGTGCTTGACTTTTATTGGTGAAAATTGCACGCGCGAGGGCCCATTCATCGCTGCTTGCAGCTTTAATTATTTGTTGTTCTCACAATGGATTTCACAGTGAAATAAAGCCCTATGTAACTTTTAAGACCTGTAAATAAGTGTAAGTACTTTGTTTGATCATGCCCCTCTCTTATTCACATAGCATGTGTTATATTTTTTAAATGCATAGATAAAAGAAGATCCCAAAGAAAGCACTTCAATCCACCTATAATAGACTGATCGAAGGTGACTCATCATCCGACCTGCAGCCTCTCACTCTCCCCTGCTTCAGTAGATCATTATCAGCGATGATAACCTGCTGTCAATCTGTTTTCCAGCGTCTGTGTTTTGAAAGGGTGTAATTTACATTGTTGGATGTGTCGGATCGGCTTTGTGCCACTCGCAGATACAACCGTTTGCTGCTGAAGTGGAAACAGGCTGAATCTGCATTCACTTTCAGACGGATGGATGATGTGAAGGTGGAAGTGTTTGGCTAAAAAGAAAGTCTTCCTAAAATTTCTGAACTTGAACCCAGCTGCTGTTAAATCCTAGTAAAGTTATATGCTATTTTCACTCCTCCGAAACTCTACAATCATAAAAATGGTTACCTGGTCTCTCAGCACAATTGACCAAATTTTTCAGGAGACAAGGGAGCCCTCCTGCCCCGACGGGACATTTTTCGCCGGACACATGATGGACTCCTATTGGAGGATTTTGTGTCTGTCGATCCTGTCCGACGAGGACGCTGAAGATGCCTAATGCAGATGGACTAATGATAACAGGATTTCTGCTGTTTGGAGTTGGTGGATTCCCGGTATATCGACAAACGCGTAAGTCGTCCAAAGCTGTTCTGGCCCTTTCTAAGCTGCCCGACGTTGCTGAGGGGATAAGCACGGCGACCAACACTCAGACTTTAACGTTGGATTCTTATCTTGGAGAAGTTGGAAGCTTGGCTTGGCGGGAATTGATCAACAATTCGTCTGTTTGGAGTCGCCATTGATGAACCAGAGACTTAAGGCAGATGGAAAATTACTGGGATCTGCCTGTTTTCAATACAATTGTTGATGTTATAATCCGACCTTGAGGCCGTCTGATAACATCAAGGACAATGGCTGAGGAGTAGCTCTGGGGCGAAGTTCCCAGACTTACGGCTTACACACACACAATGATGAATACACCTTCCTTTAAAGTCAACGCCTTCCCCGGCCCCCCCCTCTTATCAACCCCCCCCAACACAGTCAACAGGTTTGAGAGCCGCGCCAATGGCCGCGGTGCTCACTTGGAGTACTGTGCCGGGACCCCCCCTCCCCTAGAACCACACCCCCCCCACCCCAAGCACACACGTGCAAGTCTTGTGATGTTCATGTTAAATTGTTATGTTGCTTTCTGTGCTGAGGTGGGGTTTTTTTTGCACTTTCACACTGTGTATTTATACACAGTATGAAGATTACTTTTTTTCCCTCCTCACTCCCCAATGTCATCCTTTCTCTGATTTGATTTCGCCAGTTGACTCATGTCTCATGTTGTTATTGTTTTGTCTGTTGTCTTGATGGGTTGTACTGGTTCAATTTCACTGTGCTGGGACGCCAGCTCAGCGACAATAAAGGCTATTCTATTCTATTCTATATGCTGCTGTGGACCCTTTTTAACATCTCCTTTGTTAGTCGGGCCAGCTCTTGTGATTTTTTTCCTCCTTGATCTGGTTCTTCTGGATTTTGATTTCAAGGAGGTAGTATGGACATAAAAAAACTTTATCTGGATGCGATCGGGATAGTCATACAACCAGGCAGAGAAAAGATATCCAAAATAAGTTAATTCATAGAATATACTGTATGCAGACAAAGGGGTGTTTCATGACCTGATTGTGTACAAACCCAGTAAAAGCAGTTTTGTACCTGAACAAAAAGGAGGTCAGGTGGTTAAAATGAACTGTTCTCACCTTCTGGTCACTAAAAACCTAAGAAAAAAAGAGGTACATGCCCGAGGCAGCAGCAGAATCCGAGCATGGCTGGCATCAGCACCATCAGTACCATTATCTCTCCGGTTCTGTGACCTTTTGTGTACCAAGATGTGTCTGATGTATTTTTACGAGCGCTGTGCACAAGCTGCAGACGGCACCTGCACCCCCCACCCCATCCAAGTCGTGAGCATTTATCCAAATACAATTTAGAGTACTGAATGAGTCATAGGGAGTCTGGGGACAAGAGCAGAGACTGATTTCATGGGCGTCTTGGTGAGTGGTTGTGATGTTTGTGTTTGTCCACTCATCTTGATTTCCATCTGAATTCAGAGATTCTCGTTTCTCCGTGTCTACAAGATAACAGAACAATGAGCGAGCCTGTAATCTAGCGACGGTAGCAGAACCGATCCATAATCGCCTCGTGGCCCAGACACAGCATACTCATTAAAATGCATATCCCTCTATGTCAACGGAGGGAGTAAATGCTTTGTTTTTGCATTTCAAGCCTGCCACAAATCAGGATTGTGAAGATTTTACGATTCCTTTTCACAACATTTAAAAAGCTGTCTGGGATTGAGGATACAAAGCAATAAAGCTTTTCACTTATGTTCTTCCATTCACTCATCCTTTTGTCTAACCCTTCTCAAACTATTCAACAGTACAAGGTCATTAGGGCCCGAGCACTTACAGTGCGAAGGCCCTATTGTATCTGTAGGAATTTATTTGTTTTTTTTTCCTCTTTTTTTTCCTCGTTCCACCAAATTTTGCACGCAAGCCAAGCCTGGCAAAAAATTAGATATTTAATGGTTTGCATTAATGGGCGTGGCAAAATGGCTCAACAGCGCCCCCTAGAAAACTTTGTGCCTCAAGCCCCACAATACGGTTTGACGTACATGCACGAAAATCGGTACACACCTGTATCATGTCGCAACTTAAAGAAAAGTCTCTTGGCGCCATGGCCGAAACCGAACAGGAAGCCGGCCATTTTGAATTAATCGTGTCATTTTGGCGAAATTTATGCCATTTCTTCAACCGCTTCAGAGCCCGAACCGTAACGTGCACCCAGGTGTGTTATACATCAAAATGTGCGTCTCCATCCTGCAACGACGCCCATTACTTTTCTCAGTCAAAAGCGTTACCGTGGCGACAATAGACGCCAAAAAGCGCGCCCCCCCTTCATCTGATTGGTCCAGACAGAAAACACTTTGTGCCTCAAGCCCCACAATACGGTTTGACGTACATGCACAAAAATCGGTATACACCTGTATCATGTCGCAACTTAAAGAAAAGTCTCTTGGCGCCATGGCCGAAACAGAACAGGCCAGAAAAGCGCGCCCCCCCCTTGATCTGATTGGTCCATATTTGATAGTTCCCCAAAAGTCACCAAATTTTGCACGCAAGCCAGGCCTGGTGATAAATTTGATATCTAATGGTTTGCATTAATGGGCGTGGCCTACCGGCTCAACAGCGCCCCCTAGAAAACTTTTCTCTGCCATAACTTTTGAATGGTTTGACATAAAGACTCGTGGGTGGTGTCATCGGACATGGTTTTGAGTCCTTGACCATAAATTAGCCCCGCCCCTTCTTCTGATTGGTCGATATTTCATAGTTCCTATTTTCTGCCATAACTTTTGAATGGTTTGACATAGAAAGTCGTGGGTGGTGTCATTTCTGATATGGGGGGCGGTGTTCTTTTGTTCTTTTTGATTTCAAACACATTCTCCGTTAGAGGCAGGCCTTTCCTCTCTTCTTCCTATTCTTCAAACATTTTTAATGTATGAAGAATGTGGTTTTGCATTGTCGGTTTTAAAACACATTGACATGCCTGGAAAAATGCGGTCTTGAAGACAATTTATCTTCCTCTAAAATGTTAAGGGGCTTTATTGCATTAATGCTGCCATCAAATAGGTATAGATGATCCTTGCTAAAGACTGAGACGGATCCCCATAACATCACAATTCTGGCTTTTGGGTTTGTTGCTCATAACAGCATATGGCCTATTTCCTAATAGAAATATCTGGAATACTGATTCATCTGACCACAGAATGTGTTTCATATGAGCCCCTCTGAGCTCAGATATGTCAAAAGCGCCTCTGGACATGGTTAACATAGCTTATCTTAGTGGATAATCATAATTTGTAAACCAGTTGTTGTTGTTATGGTTATCAAAAGTATTGATTAATGACAGCTATTGAGTCACTATAAAACTGTATAAACAGCTCCTCTAAAAAGAAGTCTAATATTCATAAATCTTGTTAAAATTGTCTTCATTAAGACAAACATCTTCAAAATTGTCTTGACTATAATTCTTAAAACTGGCAAAATAGTCTAAAAAAGTCTACTTTTCTTGTAACAGGGTTGCTTTTTTTTGGTTTCTTAGAAAAATTAGTTTTTTGCAGTAGGCTATAAGGTGTCATGGATGTCCAGTCTAGGGTTCATGCCCTTCATGCAGTAAAATGTATCCAGATTCTTTGAATTGTTTAAAGTCCAAACCCCTTCCAGATTTTGTTTGAACACCTTTTTGTTTTAATGCATTTCTTGACAAACTAAAGATCCTCTTTCATCTCTCCCCCTCCAAATCTCAGCCTTTTATTGATACAACTTTTAGACCAAATCAGCATAATTGTATGTTGACATCCCTTGTTTGAAACACATTTTTTTTTTTTTTTTAATTTAATTTTTCCTTCTTACTAGCTCTAAATTGTTTGTTTGTGTACCAGCTTGTTTGGAATGTGTTGCAGGCTTAAAATGCAGAAACTGTCTGCAAACAAAAAATAAGTCAAAATTAATTTAAGACTGGCTACAGTATGTTACATTTCCATGTTTCATATCACGGCATCTTTTTCTGACTTGGGGTTGTATCTTTATTTGTAGTAAAATGTCTTGGTTGACCAGTTCCAAGCGAACATCGCCAGGCACGTGTGTGAATATGAACAGACCCAAGATCGATTCAGAAGTGATCTGGAATAATCAAGTCTACTTTCTTGTAACAATGTGAATGTGAATATATGTCCTTTAGAGATGATATGACTTCAGTGTACATTGTCTTCAAATTGTAATTTCCAAACCCAAAGGATGCATCATTTGGCAGTAAAATCTCCTGCACTCTTTTCTCATTTTTATGTTTTTAAATTTCACTTCCGCTGTCACGGAGAACAGGGTGAGGGGAAATGCTAGGAGCAGCTCAGAAACATTACAAGAGGAACTGATAAAATGAGAACAAGCAAGATGAGGCATGGCTGCCCTTCATGTTTCCGTATGAAAACAGTAGAGAGTGAATACATTTCCATACTGATTCCTCCTCTCACATGTGACCTTGTATAATTTACTTCTTCTCATTGAGAACTGATCCGTGGCTCTAACACGAATTGATCAATTAAGATTTCCTTTTTATTTATCTTAAACCTGAGCTTCAATGAATTGTTTCAAATTATAAAATACATATAAAACACTTTTGTGTGATTTACACAAAGACTATCTATCTATGCAATCCATCCCTTCATCTATTATATGTATGCTCCCCTGAGGGGTAGGGGCAGTACTCGAGTTGTAAAACAAAATCAGGGGGGATGGTGGATTTTATCATATGGGGACAGATAATTTGTGCTGATTACAAATAATATAATATATTAAAAATAATAGCACTGACCAAAACACCTGCAGAAATACTGCAGGAATGACATAGCAGCAGTTAAATGCAGCCTTCTGTAAGCTTTAAATATCTACTGGGCTTACATCTAATACATCAAAACACAACAATAAAAAACTGTTTTCTGAACTTATCAATATGCCTCTGTCCTTGACTCTAAATGTTGAAATAGCAGTAATACCACATTGATTGATGAAATGACATAAGGGATGGAAAGGGGGGATGGCAGTTTTACAGGGGGGATGATTTTGACCGTTTTTTTTTCAGGGGGGGATGCCATCCCCCTCAACTCGAGTACTGGGTAGGGGGATGCGTTTCTCTTCAGGCATGCATGTCTTGACATAACGACCCAGCGCCACTTGGCAGAAATGGAGTATTCAGACAGCAATACAGACTTTTGAGAGGACTAACCCTTTTTTTTTTTTTTTTTGACAGATGTGTGCATTGTGAGGAACATTAATTAATAGCTTTGTTGACAATAATCCTAATGTCATTATTTTCAGGTCGTCCATCCATCCATCCATCCATTCCTGCTACCGTCTCTTCAGGGTGAACAGGATTCTACTGTAGTTTATCCCAGATATTCAATGAATAGGAGACCGACAATATAAATGCTAGAGTTTATAAGAGGGACGGATACGAAATGTAGGTATTTTAATAGATAGCCAAACTGTATAACATTGTGCAGTGTATTTTTCTTTTTTTTTGGTTTAAGCTTGGATTTTCACTGCTTTTTTAAAATGTATCTTTAGCTCAACATTAAATTCAACCTCTATTCGAAATCAAGACATGTTTGGAGTTCAATAATATGGAGGATTTTTTTGTGCCAAAATTAAATAAATAAATCATTAATTAATTAAAATGGGAATGAAATATATCATTAATTAATTAAATGTGTCATTAATTAATTAAAATTAGAATGAAATATGTCATTAATTAATTAAAATACAATTCATTTTAAGTAAAAATATATATTTATTATTTCAGCATTTAATTAATTAATGACACATTTAATTAATGATTTCGTGTTGCGTGTGAATCATGAAATGTAAAACTGCATTTAATTAATTAATGACACATTTAATTAATGATTTCGTGTTGCTGGATCATGAAATGTAAATGTCAAACTGTCAGTTTCACTCGTCAAACTCAGTGGGCGGATTCCAAACACATCATTGTTTCCCCTGCACATCAAGTCAAGGCAAATCGAATCCACATATGGCCCTTTTACACTAGTACCACCTCAGCTCGGTTCTACCCGTTTTGCGCTTTTGCATTAGGGCTGAGACGGGTAGAGCCGATACATTTTTCTGTAACCATTCTGGCGAGGTTCTGTATGCGGGCTGAGCAGGGACTATTTCTGACGTCATCACCCTCCGTGCCACTGATTGGTCGGGGGGCGGGGCCGTCAAACGTTTGAATCAGGAAGCGGGAGTCAGCGCGAGGCGACTCGCGGCGATTTTATTATACAGCACAAACGTCTGTTTGGTGATCCAACTCTGAAGTGCAGCTGTTCATAAACCTGGTGGCTGTCGAGAAAATTAAAAAAGCGATGTAGACGGGCTGTTTTTTTCTCAGCCGCTCCCGGCTCCATCTGATTTCTCATCAGCGCCGACATGAACAAAGGGGTTGCGCAATCGAGTACGTCACAGCAGCTTCACCCCAACCCCCCCACTTCTCACCTGGCTGTGGAAAAACACACGGGTGGAGCCGCGTCGAGCTGCGCCGAGCCGAGCCGGGCTGAGCCGAGACTAGTGGAAAAGTGCCAATAATGGATTTTTGCAGGGCTTGTGAACCATACATCCATGTTGTGAACACATTACGATACACTAGGTGGCGCTATTCACCTCTACGTTGCTTTGGATACTCTACTCCAAAATTTTTACTCTACTCCAAAATGTTATCGCAACCACTGAAACCTCGGTCCTCTAACCAGAAATGTTGAAACAGCAAGGTGTACAAAATGTCAAAATCCTGCCCAGAGCTGCTGAGAGAAGCAGCGAGTTTAATTGAAGAAGCTCTGAGCAGAACTCCTCCGGCTCCAGCGGCTCCGTCACAGCAGATACCTGCTGCTGCATCACGCACCTCTCTACAACACGCAACTCACAGCTGTCATGTTTAGAAAGGCTTCTACCTCCAGTTTCAGACCAAAGCAGTGGATTCCACTAGATTTGCGTTAGCTCCGCCCACTGAGTTTGACGAGTGAAACTGACAGTTTTACATTTACATTTCATGATTCAGCAACACGAAATCATTAATTAAATGTGTCATTAGTTAATTAAATGCAGTTTTACATTTCATGATTCACACCCAACACAAAATCATTTATTAAATGTGTCATTAATTAATTAAATGCTGAAATAATAGATATATATTTTTACTTAAAATGAATTGTATTTTAATTAATTAATGACATATTTCATTCTAATTTTAATTAATTAATGACACATTTAATTAATTAATGATATATTTCATTTCCATTTTAATTAATTAATGATGTATTTATTTATTTAATTTTGGCACAAAAAATCCTCCATACAATAAGACCATTTAATCTTATGTATATGTAGGGCTTGACACTTTTTACAGAACACTTTTTTTAAAGCAATTTCAGGCTGTTTTTTTTTAATTCCACAAATGATTTAAAGGAGCTGTATGTAAGAGCAATAATAAAACGAATCATAAAATGACCCCGATATGTCAACAGACATTTAAAAATCATGTTCATTTCAAATACTTATGTCACTGACAACAGCACTCAAGCCAGGATATTCCAGTTTAAAAAGGGGAGTTGCAGCCCTCAACTGATGTTTATGTTGTCATTTTTTGTTTTGGCCTGAAGCTCCACCCTCCACCTATCTCCCAATCACCAAGTCAGTATTGTTTCTGAAGCTCCACCCTCCACCTATCTCCCAATCACCAAGTCAGTATTGTTTCTGAAGCTCCACCCTCCACCTATCTCCCAATCACCAAGTCAGTATTGTTTCTGAAGCTCCACCCTCCACCTATCTCCCAATCACCAAGTCAGTATTGTTTCTGAAGCTCCACCCTCCACCTATCTCCCAATCACCAAGTCAGTATTGTTTCTGAAGCTCCACCCTCCACCTATCTCCCAATCACCAAGTCAGTATTGTTTCGGCATCCGGGTTGCCAGCTCGGCTCTAATTATCGCAGCCATGGCAGCCTACGTTCCTGCTGCATTCTGCAGCCTACCTGGCAACCTCTGGTCGGGGGGAGGAGGGGGAGGGTACACGCCGCTCAACAATATTTTGAAAGTGACTGCAGTACCAGTTTTGGCCATTTCTTACAGACGGCTCCTTTAAGCTGTGGTAATTTCAACATGCATATATGGCTTTTTTTTTCATTTCTTTATTTTAAAAATCGTATTTTTTTCATTAATGTCCTAAAGTATACGTAAAGAATATAGATTCTATGAGTAAATCTGCTGGAAACATTTCACGAATGACTCCACAATACTATAACACTGCAAACGTCTGTTAATGAGGTGGTTAATTGGTGTCTAATTTCTTTCTTTTTTTATGTTAAACCACTGGATTGAAAAACGACCTTTTAGAAAGTATGGACAAAAATAAAGCCACACAATATTCAGAACAAAATGACTACAGTACAAACAAAAGTCAATACTGTTAGGACTGTTTGAAAGTTAGTTTCTATCATTTTACCTTTTAATGGATCACCAAAAAATATTTTTTTAAATCAAACTGTACACTTTCAGCTTTATTTTACAAGATTTCCAAAAATATGGACTTAATCACTTTCCTACTTTTACCATAGCAGTTCCAATGGTTTGAAAGTATGGACATATGACTGAAAGGTTAATTGGCCAGGTGTTTTCCATATCCCCCGCTTCAGAGAAAATGAAGCAGAAATAAGCTCTGGAGTTGATGTCAAGTACTGATATTTGGTTGTTTGTAATAAATCAGGCCTCAGAGCCCAGTGTTTGGCTTGAGTTTCCTGTTCCGCTGCTAGTCCAAGACGCGAGACGCACAAGGAAACGCACAATGACATAAAAACAAACAGACACGAGAACAGACAGATACACAAGCAGCAACCATCCCAGGTACCCGGGACCGAATCGAAGCTAGGCTACCGCGACTATCTGTCCCCCAAAACTGCAGAGCGAGCATGTAGGTGAGTGAGCAGATGTGCATGTCCGTGTGGCCATAGTGTGAATTACGGGGGGGGTTTGACCCCCCAATTACAACCTCGACCCCCGTAAAGGAGGGACAAATAAGAAATTGGGGGGGTTGAAACATTTATCTGTCTTATCAGTGTCATAAATATTACAGTGTATTGTATTTTCCATATTCATGCCAGGAAGAGGGTTGGTGTAAAACACACACATTCAGACAGACACCCCTAGAGTGGACTATACCATTTTCACTGTCACTGGTTGGTTCCCGGCTGCCGTTACAAAAAAAAAAAAATAGAGAGAGCGTGGGAGGTCTTCGCGCTGTTTCTGCGACGTCGACGACTGGGGGAGCACTGTGATGTAAGTTATCTAGATAACTTAGTTTATTACTGAGCTCTTCAGCTGTATACTCTGGCTCAAAACGGTAAGGACGTCCATCATATTCAAAGTCGTCGTCCACAACCTCAGAATTTGACAAATATTCAGACATGTTTCAAATAACTAACAGTAAACTAACAGTAGCGAACTGCAGCTGTACACAGAGCTGTGTCTGGGATGCGCGCACAGAGATGACGTCATGCAGGTCAGAGGTCTTGTTTACAAACTGATTTCCTTGTTACACACACAGCCCCGGATGTAGACAACAGGTCCTGGAAGATGCCCAGAAGCAGATCTAGTGATTCATAAAAGAAATGAACGAGTTTCGCGGCAATAATGTGTTATTTAGACGCTGCATCATCTGTGTCCCGCTGTGCCCCCATTCGCTACCATTATATGGATAAGTGGCTCGCACAAAACTTCGGAAATATCTTCCGAAGGACTCCAAATGACACTAAAACTTTTCTGGGTGAGTATACGACCATAAAAAATTCCAGAAATAAGGTCCAGGTTGTAAAAAACGAAACTTTCCCTTTAAAAGGTATTATGACATGAAAAACACATTTTTATTGATTTTTTGTGTTTTGTTGGGTGTCTTGACATCAATTACACCCAAAAAAAAAACGAACTTTTAACATTCAGTGTATTGTGTGCTTTCTGGGATTTTCCGCATAATAAACGGCGCATCTGGTTTGGTGGCGGGCCGTGACGTCACGGCCCGCTAAATCACCGCCCCCTCCACCCAGCTCCCTGCCCATCAGCGCTGAGCCGCGGGCTGGAGGGAGAGAGACGTCTCTCCTCTCCACCCGCGCTCTGCTTTTTTTTTCGCCTACGACCTCAGATCCGACGAGACAACCCGCTGCATAAGCATATTACTAAGCGGAGGAAAAGAAACTCAGCTCAGTAGCGGCGAGCGAAGAGGGAAGAGCTCAGCGCCGAATCCCCGTCCGAGCGGCGGGCGTGGGAAATGTGGCATATGGAAGACCGCTTGCGGTCGGGTGCCTGAGTCCTGAGGGCCTGAGTCTGATCGAGGCTCAGCCCGTGGACGGTGTGCAAGACAAAATCACATACCATTGATCCACTGTCTGCTGTGTGCGGGGAGTTTGGGGGAGAGGAGGAGTGGAGGATGGGGGGGTGGGAGGAGGAGCGGGGCAATGATTGACAGGAAAGGGGGAAAAGGATGCGTTTTTCACAGGCAAAAAACACCGTCATGCCAGTACTCCAGGCATGGAGTACCGGAGTGAAGTTTTTCTTGTTACACCCTTTTAGACACATTTGAGGGATATTGGCCAAGACTTTTAATAGTGTTAAAAGCATGTTAAAAATTATGTCACAATACCTTTAAAACACCATCTGCCATAGAGGGTCTTAAGGTTGACTTAAGGAAGCAATGTTGGGAGGTCTATTCCAAACATGATCCCAATGAATCATACGAGTAATTTCGGAAAGTCTTTAACATCCTTTATGATTTACATTGCCCTATAAGAACACATAAATATGAAAGCCAGGGGGCTGGAAAATGCATGTAAAAAGAAGAATCTCCTATCTAAATAGTTTCTAAAAATGAGAACTAAGGAAGCAGAAAAGAAATATAATAAATATAAAAACAAATTGACAAATATTTTGAGAATCACCAGGAAGGATTATTACTACAAATTATTGGAAAAGCACAAAAATAATGCACAGGGCACATGGAAAGTGCTCAACACTATTATTAAAAAGGGTACTGGGAAATCAGATTATCCAATCTATTTTATTAAAAATGATAAACAAACTGCAACCACATCTAAAGAAACAGCAAATGAATTTAATTACTATTTTGTATCTAGGCTTTAATTTCGCAAAAGATATTGCTGATCCCTTACTAAGGGATGGGGTAGAGGTGGATATTATCACTAGAAACCCAAACACCATCTTTCTGAAAAAAGTAGAGGAGAATGAGTTAGTTGATGTGGTTCGCAAGTTTAGAAATAAAAAATCCACCGACAGCAATGATATTGACATGGCACTAGTAAAAGATATTATAGAATACATAGCTAAACCACTTACACATATTTGTAATCAATCATTTCTAACTGGTACTTTTCCCAACTCAATGAAAATAGCCAAGGTTATTCCAATATACAAAAACGGAGATAAGCACATTTTTTCAAATTATAGACCAATTTCAATTCTTCCTCAGTTCTCAAAAATAATAGAAAAACTCTTTGCCACAAGATTAAAACACTTCATTGAAAGCCACGCTCTCTTGAGTGAACATCAATATGGATTTAGGTCAAATATAGATCAACTGCAATGGCAGTGATTGATTTGACTGAGCAAATATCATCAGCCATTGAAAAAAATGAATACACAGTTGGGGTCTTTATAGACCTTAAAAAGGTCTTTGACACAATTGATCATACTATACTCTTGGAAAAATTTGAAAGATATGGAATCAGATTAAATTAAATAACGTCAAATCAGATCTGATGCGAGTAACATGCTTCAGTTTACACCTTTGGTCCTTGTTTGATATACATGCAAATAACTTTGTATTGACTACTTACTTCTATAACGTGACCAAATAAACATATCAAATCAAATCAAGTATTAGTTCATGTATGGTCTTCGCTGTACAGGGTTTTAGCATTTTCTCTCAGTTCCAGCTTCATCATGTCTTTTTCTATCATTTTTTAAAAAACATCTCTAGGGTTTATTTTGCATCTCCACTCTTTTATAAATTATTGTCTCTTACTGGTTAAAGAGTTCAGTTAGTGCCGTTGATGATCATTGCGGAGGAGTTGGGAATCTCAACCATATTAAAGCACGAGGAACTTGAGAGATTCATTGTTCCCCCGAGTGTCCATGTGGGCGAAAAAAGAAGGTGGGTTAAGACAAAGTTTAAAGAGATAATGCACAGCTTTGACATTTTCTCACCATCTTCAGTGCCGTTGCATCTCTGCTATTCACACCTATTAAACGGCGTGGGTTGAACTGTGATGCTCTTGTTGTGTGGTTCCCCTATTGAACTTGTTCATTAAAACAATCTTTTCTTTAAGTTTACTTTCCATCATAATGGCAAGGTAGATTACTGTTCTACTGAGCTCCTGTTATTTTAACATGATACACTACAAGTCAGATTGTTATGATTTAATTGGACTTTGTCAGAGATGAACACAGCTAATGTGAGGACACCTAATTGATTATTAATAATAATGAATTAGATTTATATTGTGCTTTTCTCAACACTTAAACTGTTCATAATGGTTCCAGTATTCATTTGCTCCTCATTCGTACTTGTTGATGGTAAACTACATGCCACGCTCGTCACTATATGACGTAGAGGTAAAAGGTAAAAGCATCACTTTTGATTGGTTAGAAGTAGGAAACGGTTGACAACGGATCCCAATTGACTTCGCATAGGTACAATATCCGTGGTGCTCACACCACTTTCCATGCTGGTGCCATGGAAAATAGTGGCGAGAGGTCCTGGGCATTTCATAGATTTTTGTGAGATCAGGTTGAAAACGTTGCCGTTTCACATTAAGCCTGAATTATGGTTCCTCGTGGTGCGCGTCGCCGCGTACCCTACGCCGTAGGCTCTGCGTAGGTGTAACGCGGAACCATAAATCAGCCTTTATTCTGGCGAGATCTGAAAAAACTTCGCCACAACCAGCAAGCGAGTGATTATGTACATTCACTGAGTGAATATTATGAAAGTAAAATATATATTTCTCGCTAGAAATGTAATCAAAATGCATTTTTATGCAGAAACTAAATCAAAATATAGATTTTTTTCACAAAAAAATGAGAAATGTCCGCCATGTTTTTTGGTGTCACAGCCAGAATCTTGAAAGTCATGTGACTTGGACGCAAAACGAATAGGCAGAAAAGATGTAACAATGTAACAATTCAAGGGCTATTATTGTAACCCCTCTACGTTTTTGCACTTTGGACCAACGTAGGCAGGATACGTTTTTATGTGAGACTGGGTTGCACATCTTGTGCCTTGAACAAGATGCAGTGGAAATTAATAGTTATCTTGATAGTAAGTAATTGTAATCTTTATTCGACGGTATATATCTTACAAAACACACAGACATTTTTTCTCTGCTTTTAACCCATCACTAATTAGACTAGGAGCAGTATGTTCACTTGATTAAAATAGTCTTTCTATGGAAACGGCTCCCCTTTCCTCTGTGTTTAGGTGCAATGCAATCACTATGGCAGTGTCTGTTTCAAGTAAATAAATCACCATGTTCAACTGAAATACGTTTTTTTTTTTCCACACTGCCAGAGATAAAAGTCTGAAACAAACGGAATCTTTCATTTTAGTCCTTTCATCCAAAGCGGTCACTTTTAGTGGACAGGTATTCAGAAGTTGTTCTCTATCATATGCAGGGGTTTTGCATGGTTTAGATGCACATAGCCACTTAAATAGACACCAGGGAGTCATCCCACTTCCATTCAGTGCATTTTGATGGTGCCCATTGAAATTATTTATTTTATTTTTCTTTCCCAGTTTAATACTTAAATACATGATGAGTGTGGCAAAGTGTTTTTATGCTTTTTAGATTCTGTGCAGACAATAATTGGAATATTGTAGACAAACTTTAACAGGGAAAAATACAGCTTCAGCTTGTTGTCATACATGTCATACAAGGACTCCATGATGATGAAAAAAAAAAAAAAAATCTATACCCTACTCAAAAATAAAATTGAAAAAATGAACATGACTTTTCCTGGCTTAAAGTAAAACCTGAATAAATTAATAAACATTTTCCCTGCATCAGTATTTTGGAGGTATCTGTGGGGTCATTGTCCCATGCAAGACGCATTCAAGCTCAAATTTTGTCTGATGTCTTGAGTCGCTCTTGCTGTAAAAGCAACTGCCAAACAACTAGACTTCATGGCTGGATGGTGTTCTGAGGCCTTCAAACTTTTACTTATTTTTTCCAAATGTAATAATGATTATGGCCAAGCAGTTCAATTTTAGCCTGAACAGAGTAGAAGACATTTCTAAAAAGAATACAAATCTTTGTCCCCCTGTGCAGCTGCAAACAGTAATCTGTTTTTTTTTTTTCGGGTGGTTCTGGAGCAGTGGTTTTCTCTTGTTGCGTGGCCTTTCAGGTCATGTTAGTACAGAACATATTTTACTGTGGACAATGATGTTCTCCTCCTGGTTTCATCTGGCATCTTTACAAGACTTTTTGTTGTTGTTCTGGGGTTTATTTATACATTTTGCAACAAAGCATCTTAGGGACAAATAAGCCATCATACCCCTCTGCTTCCAGAGGGGTATGATGGCTTTTCATACTTCCATGTTATTGTTAACCAGATGAATGCCAGACCTTCAGACATCACAAAACTGTGCCCAAGGAAGAACCAGAATTGTGATTTTCCAATGATGTCTTGCTGGGAAGTTTTTGTCTTTGAAGATGTTGCTTTAAAATCCACCTACAGGTTTGACTCCATGTAACTGAGATCAGTCTCTCTCAAATGCCAAAACATCACATGAAATTCTCCAAGCTCTAAAGACAGTCAGCTTAGTATATGTATACTTCGGCCGGAATACCCTCCTATCCATCAGGGAATCAATGTTTTTTAGTTTTCTCCCACTAGGAGTGCATTCCCGCCGGAGGAAACCTGAAATGCATATCATCAGTTGTGCGTCTCTCCCTGCGCGACAGGAGGTGACACACCAAGAACAGACTGGAGCGCATCATGCGAACAGCCAGTCATCTCACGGGCATCGAACAGGAGCCTGCGTGTGTTCTGCATGATGTCAGATGCTGGCAGAGGGCCAGGAAGATAGTAGGGGAACCATCTCACCCAGCTCACTCCCTGTTCACTCCCTTCCCATTCGTCACAGGTTCAGCCAGTTCAAACCACCAGGCACTTGAACAATACTCAGAGGTACCAGCAACAACAGGCCAGAAGCCTATAAGCCAGTTTTCTCATCATTGTTTGAAGCTTATTTAGATATGTATGAGGGGGGATAGGAAATGTGGCATTGATGGCATCATCTGTTGGAGTGAAATTAAGGGAGCCACAATGCACATATAATAGTGTATTTGGACAAGACTGGAACGTAAATCAAGTTGGATATAATAAAAATGTCAGTGTTTTAGTTTTGCAACGACTTTCCTTATCGCAGCAACATTTCATACTAGCGTGCCAGGCACTGCGAACATCACTTTTCTACATTTTTTAAGTATTGGACTCCTGGTGGTGTATTTTTGAGGGTTTAATTGCACTGCAGAGTGAACATAGTTATTACAACTTTGGGAAAAAGGTGAACTTTTACATTAACTTCAGGACCAACTCCAATGTTTGTCATAGGGTTGCTTGGACCCAGCCAGCTTGCGCATGTGGGCTCAATCTGGGTCTAAAGGGGTGTATTTGAGTAGAGAGTGGGATTGGGCTTGAAAAGGGGCAAATGACAATATATACATAAGGGCTGGGGCTGACGAGACACAGGTGCAAATACTCAGGACAGATGAATTAGGGGAAGGATACAGACTTTTCAAATTAAAGGAGCTTGAGGCCGGATTGTGGCAGGATTTATGAAAAAAATTCGTATACGTTTTAAGTTTTCTAGTAATAATGTCAGATGAAGCGTTCCAAACCAAAAAGAATGAGACCTCTAGTGTATCTCTCCTTTGCCTTGAACAGGCTGTGTGCTGCAAAATGTGCTGCAATTCGGTCCCGAATTTCCCGCGCTGTCCTGCGGATGTGACGTCACATGACGCTGCATGTGCGTTCTCCCCGTTCTCCCGTGCCGGCTTCACTGTTAGCTGCAGTACCCCCAACGGCCGTCGTGGTGAAGGGTGGCGCTAGAGAGTCTAATTTCTTAAAAGGAGCCTGAAGCTCCTTTAAACAGGAACACAACAAACCCGAGAAAAGAATGTAGCGCCCCTTTAACCGTCCTCTGTTCTAAGGGCGCTCCCCGGGTTCACTAACCTCTTTAAACACACTTTTGGAATACCTAAAAGAATTGGTGATATGGATGTTGATAAACGCTATCAGATGCTTCCGTTTTCACACATTTATTCCACACAATTAAATAAATAAAACAAACCCAACAAATAATACGTTCTTAATAATATGTTTTTCTAGAAAACAAAAACCAGAAATAAACCAATGGTTCAGTGCGGTTCAACCCTGTGCGCTGATTACACAAATGGCTCACTTGAGTAATACCTTGAATAACTGTATAAACCTAAAGCCGGCACTCTAGCTTTGATAAAATAAAACCCTTATTACAAAAGAAAACACAGTCACCAGTATTGGGTACCCAATTGCGCAACGTTGCAGGCCTGTTTCAGTTCTTAACCAGGGCTGCCAAGTCTCACGCTTTGAGTGTGATAGTCACGCAATTTGACCCATTCTCACACCACACGCAACACTTGACATTCCTCACGCTTATTTCCCCATTCACTACTATATATATTTTTTTTTTCATGATAATAAACTTTGGGTCTCGCGGCTTGCCGTAGTTCAAGACTCTTGATTGACAGACCGACATAACCAATCCATCAGTCCTTGGTGCCGACATCTAACCAACCACGGAAGAGGCACCACGCCATATAAGCCAATCAGACGCAACGGGCCAGATCTTTGCTTCTCATTTTCACACACCACCGCGCCGACATTCAAAACCTCCTGCTTGCTAGAAGACGACAGTAGGTAAACTACCCAATTTTGTTCACTGTTGATTCGCTCTTTCTCCTTGAGTTTCCTAGTTAATGTACTATTTTGTCCTGTATTTGTTGAAGAGGCGCCGGCTGTGTAACATTTATTTGCCTCAGCTCTATTCGATCTTGGCCAGACTCAGAGACACTGACTGCGTTTACATGCAGTCTGTGTTGCCCTGTAATTGTGTTGCCCTGTGTTTTCTTGTATTATATTAACTTTTCAATTATTTTAATGTTTCTGTGTGATAAAGTGTTTAATCAATCACTGATATGATGAAGATATTTAAAGGGTTGCTTTCAAGCTAGCTATTGTGGTTCTGAAGTGACTCAACACAGTCTTATTCCCGTCCCATACTGACATGTTGGTACATACAGCATTGTTAAGTACCTCTGAAGTTGTTGATTTGTGTCTCTTGTAGTATGTTGGTGATTGGCTTCACTACTCGAGCCACACTCAATAGGCTGCTTGAAGCAGGCGACATTACACCACAGCAAGTGCAGAGGTTCCAGCAGGCAGCAGTGGTGTTTCTGGAAAGGGCTGTGGAGTATGCCATCAAGAAACTCCCCATGAAATAGCTTCTGTTACAACATGCAATGTTTCTGGATGTCCAACAGAGAGCAGAATGTGTCGTGGGAAGATGCCTTCTACTTTGAGGGCTTTTGGGGGAGCATGGCAACACTGAAGAACAAGGTAAGAATTATTCTGTACTCATGGGAATACCCATTGGCATAATCAACTCAATACTACACAAAAATACAAAAATACTAAATTAGGTTTCCTATGTACATTTTTCAAATTGTTGTCACAAATCGCTAAGTTGGTCTTGGTCCTTCCACACTCAAATGCAGACGCTGAGAGAGTATACTCTCTCGTCAGTCTGAAGACTAAGACACGCAACAGCTTGCCCCTCAAAGGAACACTGTCGTCAATCATGACAGTGAAGATGGCAAGCCTCGAGCCCCACTGCTATAAATGGGAGCCCCCTGCCTCCATCATCACATCTTCCAAATCAGCGACCAACACTTACAACAAAAAACATAACAGCTAAAGGATGGAGCATATGAAATATTAACAAATAAATCTATTTTTGTCAAAATTCTTGTTACGATTTTCATTTCTAATTTCTGGTTAATTAAGATTAGAATTGGGAGGCCACAGTGCAGGGGGAGCAGCTGGCATGGAGGTGAGGACATCAGTCTTGGTTGTCGTTAAAACGGGCGAAATCGATGTTAAAAAAAAGGGCAATTTTTTTTTTTGCGGCCGAAACGCATCATGACACTAAAGTCTCACTCTTGTCATTTTCTGAAACTTGGCAGCCCTGTCTTAACTGAGCTGGGAGTCAGGAGCTCAAAATGGCGGTGCGCCTTGCACTAACACAAAATGGCGGGTGCGCCTCAGCACCAACACAAAATGGCGGGTGTGTCTTAGCACCGAAGGAGAAAAAAAACCCACAACCTGAAATGGCGTCGTCCCGGCCCCACGTGTGGCACCGCGTGCTGCGGCACTGCCGGCCGTAGACAGGTCCTCGGTCCCCGGTGGTGTATGCGACCAACACTCACCCAGGTCCCGTCAGGCGGGTTGACTCGTACAGCTGGGCGACGGTTTCACCTCGTGGAGTGGCTGTTTGCTGCTCACAGTAATTGGCGCGGGCTGCACCAACTTCCAGCCGCACTTTGCCGGGACACTTATCCAGAGTCCTCTTTAAACGTGGTTCCGATGCTGCATTAGAGGGCGCAGGCTCACTGTCCGTTCACCTCTTTTTCCACTCCAACCAACGTGTCTTTTAACCACAGTCTTTCCGTCTTTCTTTCTTTTCTTTCTTTTCCCCATCTCGGTTTTCTTTCTTTTCCCCATCTTGGTTTTCTTTCTTTTCTTTCTTTTCCCCATCTCGGTTTTCTTTCTTTTATTTCTTTTATTTCTTTTCCCCATCTCAGTTTTCCTCCCGGCCGCTTCGCCGATCTGCTCCCGTCTCCTCCGTCTTCTCGGCGTCAATCCGACACCTCCTCCTGGCTCCGCCCCTCTGATTGCTGATTGGATCCCCACAGGTAAGTTAACTTAAACGTATTTATATTTTTACATTTACACATACATTTGTCTTAGATTTAACAGTCATCTTCAACAGACACCAAAATAAAACAAATGAAAATTAAATAAACAATTATTTCTTTCCTGGGATTTTACCATAGGGTTACAAGAAGAAGAAAATAAACTGGTGCAGTAGTCTAAATGATATGACACAAATGCACGAATCAATCAACTCAAGTTCATCTTTAGAAATAACTGTTCTCAGTTAGGAAATATTCCTCAACTGGTAAAAACAGTTCCTCATCAGCTGTTTGGTGTGGTGTTCAAATGAAATTTCTTTGATAAGATAACCACACAATTTCTAAGACTTGATTTAGATGAAATCACCTAAAAACTGGTTGATAACTGGAATGGCATCATCAGGGCCAATCACCAGCCCCTCAGTTTTATCCGAGTTTAACTTTACATAAATTGCACTAGCCAATGTTTTATTTGTACAAGGCACCTCATTAAGGAGTTCAATTTCTGAATCTCAGAGGCTTTAAAAGAGTACAGCTGGATATAATCTGCAAATAAGTGGTACGAAACATCAACAAACTCCTGGATTTTCTTACCTAAGGGAAGAACATATAACAGAAACAAAATTGGGCCCAAAACAGAACCCTGAGGTACTTCGCACGGCAAATTAGCAGTCAGACAAGAACTGGTTTGCTGAAACAATAAAACTCCTAGCTGACAATTGAACCATGATAGATCAGGTCCTGAAATTCCGACCAAATCACGCAGTCTTGTTAACAAAATTTCATTATCGACAGTGTCAAATGCCGAGGAGAGATCCAACAACACTCGAACAGCGCATTTCCCAGAGTCTGCAGACCTCATAATGTCACTAGATATTTTGAGCAGGGTAGTTTCTGTAGAGTGATATTTGCAGAAACCTGAACCTGAACTGAAAAGGGTAAAACATGTTGCACTTCTGTAAAAAGGATGTCAACTGTTCAGAGACAGGAATGGAAGATTTGATATGGACCTAAAAATACTTGGATCGGTGGGATCCAGACTACATTTTTTTGAGAAGTGGTTCCACAAAGGCATGTTTAAAAGAGCTGGGGAAAACTGACAGACATCACACTCACAATTTCACTTACCACCAGAATAGCACTTTACCTGCTCAGGGTTGATCAACAGACATCAAAGTTGGTGATTAGTTTGCACGGAAACTGAAACATTACACAGATTTGCTTTTCTTCAAAGTGGCCAAAAGAACAGGTGGTTTTGGATCTAGGATTTTAAGGTATTAAAGTAATAAACTGAAATATCATTGTCATATTTTAATTTGTGTTTACAATTTTACAAGCACATTTTAATGGCAACATTCATTTCAGGCAATACAGATTCTCAAAATACTAATCATGTTGTCGAAATGATGTAGGAGAGGAGGAGTAGATGGGTTGCGTGGCAGATGAGAGCATGTGGTATTAAAACAACATAAAACAAAATTTCATTTTTTTAGAAAACATAATTTCATTCCTTTTGAGAGTATCATAAAATATAAGTTCTTTGTTATTTCTGCTAAGTTGCTCCGGTTATTACTGTGAAGAACATACATTCAGAGTGTAAGTGTTTGGGGTAATTGTGCGTCAATCCAGTGGTAATACCTCAGGGCTCCAGTAGGGGGAATAGCGCTCCTCCTCCTCACTTAATACAAACGAGTGAAGGTGAGAGCTGTGTTTGTCTTTTAATACACCTTCCCTCACTATTTTCCCTTGTTTAAGGTAATTATCGTACACAAAGCACTATAAACTTAGCGACACATGTTGTTGATGATTGTTATTCTGTCATTGTTGTTTAAGTGAAACAAGGTGAATTGAGTACTTTTATATTGTTTAAGTTACAGGCTAACTCCGTCATCGTGGGAGGCTAAGCTAAATGCTACTATAAATGCTACTAAATGCAACAGAGATTGTATGTTTGGTGCTTAAAAACGTTATTTCATTACAGTAATAAGTTAGTTAATGTGTCAATTAAAATATATGAGTTGAAAAAGATAAATGTATTTCATTTAAGTTACAATCCATGTGGTACATTGGTTAAAAATATAATTTACATTATTAAGAAATGGATAAAGAATAATTTAGTTGTTGAAACTGTAGCTGTATGTGGGTGGCAGCGTAAGCAAGGCTGACAGGGCATGATTTTGGCATTGGTTGTTGCCAGATGGGCTTGACAGCAAGGCAACAGTGAACCTGCCAAAGCCCATCACACCACTTATTTCCTGTTCCCCTGGCATCCATGCTCCTAGAAGCCTGCAGGGCCCTTGACGCAGGTGGTTTCATCCCAGCAGAGTGGAGAAACTGACAGAAAAGAAAGATGCTGGTCGGCGTGTGACCATGTAAACAGGCACACAGGAACTTGAATCTATTCAAGCGCTCACATATTACCAGCTATTCATCCTCTGTGAATGTTTTATCAGCTTCCTCTAATGCCTTCTCTGAAGCCACAGTAGGGACTGCTTATGAAACTGCATTAATGTCAATATAATGGAGATGTGGCTGACTAAATCACCACCTCATGAAAGCTTCCAAATAACCCAAAAGTAGAACAGTCAGTCATGGCTTGCAATCACTGTAGTATAACAGAGCCATATTTATCTGTTATGACTTCGTCACTGGTTTATGTCATTCATTCATTCTCAATTTGCCTGAGAAATGTACCACCATATCAGACTGAACTACATCCTAAATCTGGATTTTCTTCTGTGTATGTGATGTATCAATGCTTTCTTTTCTTTTACTCGTCCTATCTTATGGTGCTTTTACCTTTCAATTGAATGGTGTACGTCTCAGCTGTTTATATAATGTCTTTTATCTTAAAGTATAGCACAGATTCAGGCTACCATGTCCATCGTTATAGTGGGCTGATATTTACTCACATTTTATGGGAAACTGTTGTTCAAAGACGATAAAGTCAAATTTCAAAACTTTAAGGCTCCCGATGTGAGCCACATTGAGGCAGCATAGCACATGAAAGAAAGCCACATTACAAACTGGTTATGCATCAATATTCATTGGTTTTATTTGCTAATAACTGTGTCTATCTAGGAAATCAATGCTGATGCTTGTTTATTTATTTTTTTTATATATATATTTTTATCCCCGATTTTTTCCCATTTTATCACCCAGTGCTCCAACCTAAGTGACAGTCCTGGGCATTGCCCCCCTCTACCAACCCCGGGAGGGCCCTGCACTGAACTCAGGTCTCCTTCTTTTCACCAGACAGGGTGGGGCTTCGTAGCGTGTGGATCACGTTATTCCGGCCAGATCCTCCCCACCCCATCTGGTGCCAGAGGGGGCATGTATAGCCTAGGACTGTTGCATGTTTTTTTCTGAGGGTAATGTGAGCAGGTAGCTCACATTAGCTAGCCAAAGGAACACGGGGAGAACATGCAAACTCCACACAGAAAGGCCCTTTCACCAACCCCACCCAGAGTGTGGGCGCTGAAGTCGTGTTGGAACTTAAAGGAGCATGAGGCTCCTTTTAAGAAATGAGACTCTATAGCGCCACCCTTCGCCACGACGGCCGTCGGGGGTACTGCAGCCAACAGCGAAGCCGGCACGGGAGAACGGGGAGAACGTGCATGCAGCGTCATGTGACGTCACATCCGCAGGACAGCGCGGGAAATTCCGGCCACAATTGCAGCACATTTTGCAGCACACAGCCTGTTCAAGGCAACGGAGAGATACGCTAGAGGGCTCATTCTTTTTGGTTTGGAACGCTTCATCTGACATTATTACTAGAAAACGTAAAACGTATATGAATTTTTTTCATAAATCCTGCCTCAATCCTGTCTCATGCTCCTTTAACACGCTTTCAGAACCACGACCTTCTTGCTGTGAGACGGCTGCACTACCAGCTGCGCCACCGTGCCCCTTGCTGATGCTTGTTAAGTCCCCTTTTTCCCCTGAAACCTCCTCCAGAAGTTTTTTTTAATTTATTTTTTTTTAATTATTACTTTTATAGGACGAGGTGCTGTTGATAAACTGTCCATTTGCCCTCCACATTTGTGGTATATTCACTTGACTTGACTTGCCATCGTCTAGCGGTCAGTTGAGGAACTGCAATGAATCTTAGTTCTGCATGAACCTCAAACCACAACTGAGATATTTGGCGCCAGCATAACTTGCTCTTCATTGTTTTAATACAGAATACTGAGCATTTTTTTAATATTTCAAATTGTAATTCTTTCTACAGCGGTTTAAAAATAAATGTTTTATTAGTGTCCATAAAAGCTATCAGCTGTCCATTTCACCTGCACGGTCACAAACCCCGCACTCTTAACTGCAACTGCTCTGACTTCCTGCTCAATTATTCTCTCTTTCTTTGTTCTTACCTCATGGTAGACAATCACCAGCTCCACTGACGCCACGGGGAATCTTTTTTCCCGTGCGTGGATCAGTGTGTAGTGGGTGTATTTTTCATCTGAGGGTGCATGTGTTTGTGCATGTCTATCTTCAGCACAGAGCTCCGCATTGTTAGACGGTGGCTTGTAAGAACTTTGTATAGCTCTCGCCCGTTCTTCGCCCGCCTCTGGCTATATTTATTACTCCCATATGTGTGAAAGCACTTCTATTATTATTGTGTTATTGAGAATTAATTTCTTCCTCAAACAGTGACCCAAAGATGGCCGAATAAACGGTACAATATTTGCTGTAAGTGTTGAAAACAAACATTTAGAATTATTGAAGGGCAGTCTTTTCTGCAGAGTAATGCAATGTACAATGTATGAAATGTGTTCATGTAATTTAAATAGCATAAATTAAATGTTTACTCTAAAGCATTTCCCCGACATAATTTTCTGTTATAACCCCACCACACCAGCCTACGGTGGCCATGCCCCTGCACTTCATATCATCCCAGCCTGTTGTCAGGTGTATAACACACAACTCTGGCCATATGGCAACTTTATTATTTAACATAAAAAGGGCAGTTTATATACATGAGGCTGGAAAGGAATACATGGGAGACCTAAAGAGTTGTTGTGGAATGACCTCAACGAACCGTGCACGCCACGCATCCAGATGTACAAATGTGTCTGAGTTGAAGAAATTCTGCAGGTGGAAAGGTCAGAAAATTCCTCCTGAATGTTCTGCAGGTCTGACATAGAGTTACCAAGAACTTAAATACCACCGCTGTCAAAGATGGTTCGACGAGTTATTAACGCCACTTTAGTAAGTGTTTAATGGGTGCCTGCACAAGAAATTATAACCTTTTTGTGATTTCACCTTTATTCACAAGGTATTTGTGTATTATCATGACTTAGATTAAGATCAGATGACATTTTATGGCAGATTCTCTAATTGATTGACAAAATGCAACCAAAGGAGCTTAACTCCCTGGTATAATTCAGATATGTTGAAACAAAACGTGCGTAAAAGGGAAAAGAAGTGGTACTCTTGTAAGTCTGTAGACTCTTATCAAGAATGGAAAGATATTCTAATAGTATATAAAAAAAGCCATTCGCAAAGCCAGAACAGCTTATTATTCAACGTTGATAGAGGATAACAAAAGTAACCCACGTTTTCTGGTCAGCACTGTAGCCAGGCTGACAAAGAGTCACAATTCTGTTGAGCTGTGCATTCCTGCAGCTCTCAGTAGTGAAGACTTTATGAGCTTCTTTAACAGTAAAATCATGAGAATTAGAGAAGAAATCAACCAGCCGGTTGTGGGCGTTTCTTCAGCTTTAGCAACTTCCCTAGGCTCTGACTTGACTCTAGACTGTTTCGATCCTATAGACCTCCCTGAGCTGACCTCACTCGTCAATAGAGCTACAGTAAGTCAACCACATGTATGTTAGACCCCATCCCGACTCGACTATTCAAAAATATTTTTTCTCTTATTGGTGCGACAATACTGGACCAAATAACCTATCCCTAAACTTAGGATATGTAACACAGGTTTTCAAAGTAATTAAACCTTTACTTAAAAAACCTTCTCTTGACCCAGACACCTTAGCTAATTATAGACCAATTTCCTACCTTCCATTTGTATCTAAAATTCTGGAAAAGGCAGTTTCAAGCCAGTTATGTGACTATTTGTATAGAAATGATCTGTTTGAAGTCTTTCAGTCAGGGTTCAGAATGCATTATAGCACAGAGACAGCACTGGTTCGAGTCAAGAATGACCTTCTTATGGCCTCATATAAGGGATTAGTGTCCATACTGGTTCTACTGGACCTCAGTGCTGCTTTTGACACTGTAGATCAGGGCATCTTACTGCACAGGTTAGAGCATGTTGTTGGGATTAAAGGGACAGCTCTACGTTGGTTTAAATCATATCTATCTGACAGATTCCAGTTTGTTCCAGTCGAAGGTCTGTTATGGTGTTCCGCAGGGTTCAGTGCTAGGGCCAATCTTGTTCAGTTTATACATGCAGCCGTTGGGAAGTATAATCCAGAATCACGGCATACACTTTCATTGCTATGCTGATGATACGCAGCTCTATTTGTCTATGAAGCCGGATGAAACAGAACCGTTAGTTAAAGGGGACCTATTATGAAAAACACGTTTTTTCTTGCTTTAACATATATAAAGTGGTCTCCCCTCACCCTGCCAACACAGAGAAGGAGGAAAGCAGCTAAATTCTGCTGGGTCAGGTCAGCCCGCCCAGATGAGCCATCCAGTGTCATGTGACTTTTGCGAGCCGTTCAGATTTGCGCATTTTCGTTACGTAAGCAAAATGCAAACCACACCTCGGTCTCCTCCGCTGCGTGAAACCACACCTACAACTAACTCCGCCGGCCGGAGCTTCCGCCATTGTTCCGAAGCGATGGCTGTTTGAACAACGAGGGACAGTAAAAATTAGGTTTTGCATCGACACTTACCCTCATAAAAGGATCAGTACCAACAGTACGGACCCGGCAACTGCACACGAGTCAGCGGTAAGTGACGTTAATTTTTTATGTTATTTATATTTGTCTACAAGTAGGATCTTTGCATGGGCTAAGTATTTAGCTCAGCTCCGGAGCACCGGAGCCACTCAACGGACCGAATTGGTGAGCAGTTCCGGTGGCTCCAGTGTTCCCTAACGGAGCCACTCTCCCGTTAGGTAACACCGGAGCTCTATTAGTAATACATTTTTCTTCTGTTTATGGTTTGAGATCTTCCAAGCAATGCACCTGAAGCTGTTCAACGACACCTTGAGAAGAAATGCACGGTCCTTCCTTGAGCCAGCAATAGTGCATAAATGTTATTTATATACAACTTATTCTATTTTTTTTAACAATAAAGTTGCCATTTGTGAACATTCAGTGTTGTGATTTCTTTACAGTTAACATGATCCCTTTGTCTTGTAACATAAGAAATGAAATGATGGAATGATGAAATGATGAGGAGTGAATAACTGTGGTGTACCTGTTTAGAATTAAATTAAATCTTCCTGTGTGAATTAGTGTGAAGACAAGGTGACCCGGTCCCCTCTTCAGGTAACTAAAGGCTGATTTATGGTTCCGCATTACACCAACGCAGAGCCTACGGTGTAGGGTACACGTCGATTCAATAGTGTACACAGCTGGCTGCTCTTCAGCCCATAGGCTTTGTGTCCTCCCCTGCTACACATCATTCAGGCAGCCAATCAGCGCAGAGCCTCATTATCATCGCCTCCCTGCCCCTTAGAATCCCTCATAGAGAAGGAGGTTAGAAGCGGTAAAAATGAAAACATGGCCCAGAGGTTGAATTTCTGATTTATGTAGAAAAAAACAAGCTTTTTATTGTTTTTAAGACATTCAAGGCCTGTTTAAAATATACATTAAATGCCATAATAGGTCCCCTTTAAACTTCAGGCATGTCTTAGGGACATCAAGGACTGGATGTCCGGAAATGTTCTTTCATTCTTGGTCCAGAGCATCTTAGGAAGGGATTAGATGGTGTTGCGATGGCTTCCAATGCAACTGTGAGAAACCTTGGTGTTGTTTTCGATCAGGATTTGTCGTTTAAACCATATGTTAATCAGGTTTGTAAAATAGCATTTTTCCATCTCCGTAATATTGCAAAGATTAGGAAAATCCTCTCGCAGAGTGATGCAGAAAAACCAGTTCATGCGTTTGTATCTTCTAGACTAGATTACTGTAATGTGTTATTAGCAGGATGTCCAAGTAATTTGCTGAATAGGCTCCAGCTGATCCAAAATGCAGCAGCGCGAGTGCTGACAGGAATCAGCAGGAGAGACCACGTCTCTCCAGTGTTAGCGTCGCTCCATTGGCTACCCGTAAAATTCAGAATCCAATTTAAAATTGTATTACTTGCGTATAAAGCCCAAAACAGCTTAGCTCCGCATTATTTGCAAGACCTGATAGTGCCTTATGTTCCTGGCAGAGCTCTCCGTTCTCAGAGTGCAGGTTTACTCGTAGTTCCTAGAGCAGGGTTCTCCAACCCTGGTCCTGGAGAGCACCTATCCAGCATGTTTTAGATGTCTCCCTGCATGAACACACAGCTCCTTTTATCATGGTGTGCTGAAGCAGGGAAAGATCTAAAACATGCTGTATAGGTGCTCTCCAGGACCAGGGTTGGAGACCCCTGTCCTAGAGTATCCAAATGTAGATTTGGAGGGCGGGCGTTCTGCTATCAGGCACCATTACTATGGAACCAACTTCCAATCTGGGTTAGGGAGGCTGACACCACCTCCACCTTTAAAACTAAACTTAAAACCTTTCTGTTTAGTAAAGCCTATAGTTAGTGTTTAGTAAACCTCTAGCTGGTGTTGGTAAATCTCTAGATAGTGTAAACTCTAGTGTGTTAGAGTCAGTATTCATAGTTGCAGCTATAGAACAAGACTATAATAGTTAGTCTCAAGTATAGCCTCGTGGTAGATATGCTGCTATAGGCCTATGCTGCAGTGGGGCACCGACATGATCCACTGGGCGGTGCCTCTCACCCTTCTTCTCCTCTCCTCTTCACAAGGTCATCCCATTGCTGCTTCCACCTGCCTGATTAATTATTCTACAGAATACAATTGAAGGATGAAATCCGAACTCTGGCTCCGGCAACCAACATTGGCGGCTAACTACATATTTTTTCCACAAATAGGCATATTTTGAAACATTTTGAAAAATGATTCCATGATTTAATGAGGGATGTGTATGCAGCAGTAGACAAATAAGAAGATAAACAAAAACACTTAAGTTAATAAACACAACTATGACGGGATCAGCAGTCCAGCTCACAGCGTAAACTAACTTTTAAAGTGTGTTTACGCTGTGAGCTGGACTGCTGGAAACTAAGCTGGAAGCTGTATGTATTAGCCTGTATGGCTAAATCTGGCACATTCACATGATGGACTCAAGTGCTCATGTTAATTAATGTGCGTTGTCCCTTTTAAATAAATAAAAAAAAGATTAGGGTAAAACAACAACTAAACTAAACTTTTAACTCTCCAGAAATCATGCCCTTTTTCTTGCCACTACACAACCCTAGACTTGTAGGGTCTTTCTTTTTCATATCTTTAAGTCTCATTGTTTGAGAGGTTCTTATCTAGCCCCGTTTAAATGGTAAAGCTAACCGCCTTTTCACATAAACTTTGAAACATGTTTCAGCTCTGTATAGTCAGAAAAAAGCTGACTGATGGGATCCTACCACCCATCTGGGTTGTTTTGCTTCTTTGTGTGCGCTTCATTATGCTGGGAGCAGCGTTGGCTGTGAAACAACCCTCGCTGACTGATTTCAATGAGCTGTTTTGCTCAGGACCACATCTGGGAAGCATCTTTACGCATTCACATTTAAGTTTAAGTCTTTCTTTATCAATAACACGTGTTCCTTCATGTCAATGCAAGCCCACTTGAAATTTTCACTTACGCTCTATTTGGAAGGCATCTCGGATCTTTTCAGATCCTTAAATTGGAATTACCTCACAAAACAAATGTTTTTGGGGTTCAGTTAGGTAAGTCCCAATGCAGCAGCCTCATCAAATTCACAAAAACATTTTTTTTAGTGCTAACTTTAAAAACAACTTAAAAAGCTTATTCCACAGCTGCTGAGGCTGTATTTCAATGCCATCTTGAAAAAACGCAGAGTTGTTTTTCTTGATGTTAACATATCAGTTTCAATTTCATTGGAAGGACTATTTGATTATTTTGAGCTGTATGGAAAAGTCGGCGTCACGGAAAAGGAAAGCAAGTGACTGAATAAGAGCAAATTAACTTAAACTTCACCACTATGGAGGAGCCTCAGAGCTGAAAATTCAATTTTGTGTCTTATTAAAGCCCCCACATGGTCCACTTTTGACCCCACAGGGGTAGCATATTACAAGAAAGGCCTGTCCCTGCACATTAGTACAGTATTGTTGGTAGTTCTTGTCAACACAGCACATGTATAGGTTCCCGTGTGGTCCGAAGCGGTGTTGCTACATAGAGTAGCTTTAACACAGACAAGATACTAATGCTAATAAAAGGCTGAAACAAACCAAAAAAACTAGTATTTGAACCTACAGTTATAGCATGACAAGTAGCTGCATGGGGTTAAACAAGCTCAATTAGCAGCAGCAGACTTTCTTCTTTTTTCATTTCCTCTGTGCGCACAAATGAGTCAGTTAAATGTTCAATATTAATGACGGCCTTTTCTTTGTCTTGGCGGCTCACTGACGTGACATTTCATTGAAAGTAATAATAATTGGAGCCTTTCATCACTCCTCTTTTGTCTTCATTGCTGCGACAACCCAAGGTGTCTGCTGTGGAAAACAGTCGTTAGCTGCGCTGATTGAAAACAGCTGTGGAGGTGAGGAGGTCTCCTTCTCATTCAGGAAGGTGTCAGTGTTTAAGAGCAGACCTTATTTAACTGAAGAGCACTGCTGGGTAATGATGACACTCAAATAAACAAGGCTTTTGGCCCGACGTCACAACTGACAGTTTTGACATCATTCTAGACATTTCATTTTTTCATTTTATTCTTTATTTCATTAAAAAAAACAAAACAATTTAATACAAACACAAATACAAATGTTCCTAACTTATGAATGAAAAGGGAGCAGAAAGAAGAAGAATCTTATCTGATCTGCCCCTTTCACAAATAACATAAATTAAAAATAATAATAAAAAAAAACAAAAAACAACTAAGTGAATAAAAACAACTAAAATAAAATTAAAAAAAACATTAAATAAAATTACCACCGCCTACGGGTATGTCAATCAAACTCAACATTTTTCGTTATATTTCCTTAACATACAGGCTTTAATTGTTCTTTTGAATGTAATGTTTGATTTGGATTCTTTGTTTTCTTTGTTCAGATTGTTTCATAAACTGATTCCTTTCACAGAAACACAACGTTCCATCAATTTTGTCCTGCATCTTGGTTTTATAAAAATCTCTGTTCCTTTTAAGTTATACTTGCTTTTTCTTTTTTCAAATCTTTTCTGAATGTTGATTGGTAAAGTTTTTTCATGAGCTTTAAACATAATTTGCAGAATACTATGGTCTACTAGTTCATGAAATTTCAACAAATTTAACTGAAGGAATAATGGATTTGTTGGATCTCTATATCGTTTTCTACTAATTATCCTTATGGCTCTTTTTTGCAGAATGAAAATTGATTGAATAAATGTTTTACAGGCATTTCCCCAAACTTCAACACAGTAGGTCAGATATGGAACAATCAGAGTGTTATATAAAATGTACAATGCTTTGTTGTCCAATAAATCCTTAACTTTGTGTAACAGAGCAATTGTTTTTGATATTTTTATCTTTGTATAATTGATATGTGATTTCCAATTCAAATTCTCATCCAGCATGACACCCAAAAACTTGGTTTCCATTACTCTATTCATTTCATGTCTGCGTATTTGCGTCTTGAGTATCAGCTCCATCTGTGCCATTTTAACTGGAGCATAGCCAGGATCTGTGCCCCCACCATTTCCAGTTTACCTCAAACTAAGGTAGCCCAGCCTCCTCCAGAGCCGCTGAGCCTGTGAGAGCCGAAATTGACCACTGGACAACGACAGAACGCCTCCAGGAAGGAGAATAATATGGAAAACGTCCATCGATAGTTGAGCTTACACACACACCTGTTGGACAGTACGTACACACATGCCCCATTACAAGGGATACGATCTGTCCCCAGGGAAGGGTTGCAGTCGGCTCGTGTGTCCTGCCGATTTTGTCTGAACATGGAAAGGCAGCATGAACATTGGAGGAGATGTGCTGAATGTGACAAAAATGGTGTCTGTGGCCAGGCCGCTGTGTCTGTATGCACGAGATCAAGGATGACGCACACAAAGAAGGGACACCTGGAAGACGGAGGGAGAAGGCGAGGAGCAGGGAAAGCCTTGCCTGCGGTTCATGTCTTCGAGATGGTTCCATAGAAATCCTGAATTTCACACCTCTTAAAGGAGCTTGAGGCCGGATTGTGGCAGGATTTATGAAAAAAATCCGTATACATTTTAAGTTTTCTAGTAATAATGTCAGATGAGGCGTTCCAAACCCAAAATAATGAGCCCTCTAGCATATCTCTCCTTTGCCTTGAACAGGCTGTGTGCTGCAAAATGTTCTGCAATTCGGTCCTGAATTTCCCGCGCTGTCCTGCGGATGTGACGTCACATGACGCTGCATGCACGTTCTCCCCGTTCTCCCGTGCCGGCTTCACTGTTGGCTGCAGTTGGCAGCCTTTTGTTGTTTTTTTTTTTTCAATTTCTTTTCAAATCTTCCCTAATTAAATGTCTTGCTTGTCAAGGAACTTGTAAGAGATGTCAGCCCTCTGACCGACGAAGCACATTACGATCTCAGTTGAAAAACATCACCATCTTTAGTCACCAAGTCAGAGACGGGCTTGTTCTTTGGTTTTTTTAATCAAGGAAGGTGACAGTTTTGAAATGCAAGTTTCCAGCAGACAGTAATGATAATCTATCATCCCCCCAGAGGCAGGAGTCTTAAATTTTTTCATTTAAAAAAAAGGTAATTGGAGGAAATACATGGAAGCAATAAAAGAAGTGGGGACTGAAAACATTCAACAGAACCTGGTATACTATCAATGTCGGAGGCAGATATCAGATAAAACCACTTTCTGGATCGTATTTCATCTTTCTTTATGAGATAATCACCTGCATCACTTTGCTTCTCCAGACCACGTTCAAACACAACCAAAAGGGGCGTCTCAAATTCCTTGTCCACCTAAATAATGAATTAATATCAATGAATGAGCACACTGAACAGTCACCTCCTTTCCACCCCTCTTTTCTGAGCCAAACTGCCGCGTGAGCCAATCAGATGTCTGTACCCTGTGTGACACACGTCCCCCCCCCTCCCAAGCTCCTCCTCCTCTGCTCTGTAATGATATAGTCTCTAACGGCTTCACAACACACACTGTGCAAGCAGCTGTGAGGACGAGGCTGCGCTGAACACGTTCACTCATTGATGGACAAGGGTGAGGGCTTCCTCTTTGTAGCTGATGTGAGTGAAAAAGGTTTTTTTTTTTGTCTTGCTTGCTTAATTTTGTTTTGAGCCATTTTCTCTGCAAATATTTCAGCCAGCCACCCTGCTGGAATGTTTACCTCCATAGTAATTTCTCCTAATGTTCTATTTCTTTTTTGTCTGTCTCTTGCTCTGTTTTTAGCTCTTATCTCTGCATCTTTCCTCCTGCAGGCACATGCTCGCAGTGGGTTTTCAGAGAAACAGCAGCAGCAGCAGCAGCTCCTTCTCTGGCACTGGCAGCACGAGAAGGGGCTTCAGAGAAACCCCCTGTAACGTCACAGGCTTCTGTTCAGTAACACTCACAGGGAGCAACTACGGACGCACTTTCTCGCTCCGTTACCCAGATACCGCAGCTCCGGGATGGGCTGCTCGTCAGGGCGCCAGCCCCAGGTCTTTCACCCGGACCTGGACCCTGGCAACGACGGCGAGGCCCACACCTCACCCCAGGACTCTGACAACCAGGACCAGAGTTTGAACGGCTGTGGAGAAGGCAGCCTTGGAAGAGGGAAACCTAAACCTCCAGAGTCTCTCCCCACGCTGGAGAGACTCGCCCAGGCTACGGGCGGAACCGAAAAGTCCTGGTACCGCTGCGTGTTCCCCTTCGGCGTGATTTCCCTCGTGATCGGGATGGCGGGCACCGGGGTGACGTTCACCTTTAACACGCTGCCCCAGACCAAAGTGGTGTCAGTGGGACTGCTGTGCATCGGTGTGATCATGTTGCTCGTGGCGGCCGCTTGCTGGAGGGCCCACAGACTGAGGAGGAAGAAAAAGAAGGAGAGTGAATTCTTTGCTGCTGATCAGGGGACTTTGTGACACGAGTGGACAAACCACGTTGAGCTGGACTCTGAGAAGGAGAACAACCGAAGCAGCCAGAATCACAGACTTGATCATGATTATCAACATAGACTTAGAAACCACTTTAGCGAAGGCTCCGTGTCCATTCTGTGCAGATTCGGCAAACGATTCCCTTCCATGCTGTTATGGATTTACCTGGAGGTCCACTCGAGAGCAGAACATAGATCATTGCTCCGCGGTTTCGCCTCTTTGTGTCAACGACAGACATGAGCGATAGGCACCTCAGGAATAGCTGCATAATACCTCCTTATCCCGCGAACCGCGCTGCTCCATGAGAGGAGGCGTGCCTCTGTGGGACAGGACGAGTTATCTCCAAACAGCTTCGTTTACACATCTGGATACCAAAAGTAGTCGAGTATTAGCAGACTGCTGGATGCTTGTGTTTGGACAGTTTCAGTGTGTTTATAGAGGGACAGCAGTCGTCCCCCCTCCCCTTTCAGAAAACTCATGACGACTGCTGCCCGTCACAGCGAAACCCAACGGGATTTCTGCTGACTATGAAAGTAATAACTTTAGCTCGTGAGCTGAGTAGTTTGAGGTCATATCTGAAAGGAAAGCATGGAGTTAAGTTAAATCATGTGTGTGTGGGGTGGTGTGAATGTTGAAATCCTTCACATTTCCTCAAACTTCATGGTGGATAACCACAATCACCCTCTCCCAGATAGTTTTTGTCTTGTTTTTTTTTCCCTTCATTTTAGGCGCTAGGGCTGAAAATCAAATGTTATAAACCCTGTGCAGCAAGGGGGTCCTACTATAGCCGTTTTATAGCAAGAACAAACCAGTGAAGAAAAACCGTAACAGCAGCTGATTTTTTTATTTTTTTTTTCTCATGTTTTCCTGCAGCAGCGGCGACACCGTCCAATGTTTAGACGCGAGCTGTTCCAACAAATCGATTCCTTCCTCACCGGTGGCTTCCACTCTCCCACCCGTCGAGAAACCGCTGTGGAAATGCGACATGTGAAACAGACATTCAAAGCAACCGCTCCGCGGGCTCGACCGGGTCGCTCCTCATCGGGCCCTACTTAGACTGCTAACTATTGTGAAAACCTGTCCTCATATTATTCTTTCTTAAACAGCTTCACCTCCAACTAATTATTTCTTTTAGTTTTCACAGAATTCCTTTGAACTTAAAGCTCACTTGTGGAACAGAAATGTAGCGTGTAATCAAAACCAGAGTAGTTAGTTTGCTGCGATTACCAGCAGGTGAAGAAGACCCAGCAGCTTCATGTCGGCTGCAGTGATGCATTTTATTGATGTTATTTGATTATTATAATAACCTATTTGATAAAATATTGGCCGCGCTTTTGCATGAAGCTCCAGTCGTGACGTGGAGCAGCGGCTACATTAGAGCAGCTTAACCTTTTTCTCCTCGCGTCTCCCTCAAAGTCCAGTATTCAGCTTTCACCCTTTTATGGTTTGTCGATTTGAGCCACAGATAATCAGACAAAAGTGCTACTGATAGGAATCGTTATCCGTCTGCTTAGAGGTTGTGGTGTTTTTTTAAAATCTAAATGACATATCATGAATTAACTGTAGATACTGTGTCTAACCAAGAGTGTAGCCACATTGATGAATGTACTTCCATCAGTGACTTATTAATGTCCTTGTAAAGAGTGTAAAGACTGTTTATGTATCTTCTATTTTGGGTAGTCGGAGTGTGAGCCTAACCTCCTGTTTCTATTTCCATATAAGCAGCTATCTGGTTGTAATGATTTCCAGCGTGTGGGTGTAAAATAAACTGTTTTCTTTCACAATGACATGAGAAGCTACTGCCAGACGTGACTGCCATTCACAAGATGAATGTTTTCATTTAAGTGGCGCGCATACATTTTTAAGAATTTGTTATTTTTATGGACATACGTAATATTTGTTTTTAACATTGTGGTTTTGAATTGATAGAAAGTTGCTTAATAGTTTTTTTGATCACTTTAAGGTTTTAATGGTCAAGCTTCTTCCTGAGTGCCTTTTACATTGGAGGTATATTGCCATCTTTGATTAAGTATTGTAGTGTTAAATTGAGAGCAGGCTTTGCACTCAGAGATCTTCACTTTTGAAGTCCCTGATTGCATGCAGATGCGCTCTGCTCCATTCACCTGTGTTTGCGCTCAGATTCTCTGCTTTTTGAACAAATGTCTGGTAGTTTTCCTAGTTTTAAGGATTATTTTCAACATTTTTTTTCTTACACCATTGGCAGAATTAGTTTTGCTTAATATAAGACAATTTGATGAGATTTAGGAATAGCAGGCTCATTTTTAGAGGGGCCTCACACTCAGGCTTCGACCGTACACTCACAAAAATGTTTTCTATTGGTTTGTCACTTTTTGTTAAAGGACTTTTGGTCGAAGCATCAGGTAATAGACTATTTAACTTTAACACTTAAGTATCTTCGGCTTTGCCAAAAAAAAGCAGCCTTGTTGTCAGGTGGCTACACCCCTCTAAAACCCACTACCATACATAATGGTGGGGTTAGAGGGGTGTAGCCTTGTAAAGGCAGCAGCCCGTTCTGTCCCATCACTGTTCAGCATCCTTATACCGCTCCAAATTTGCATCCATGGTACGGCTGGTCCCCCAGACATGGTCCATAGGGACCGTGAAGGATAATTTTCTTCTGTCTAATGTCCTCAGGCTCTAGTGAACAAGGTTGTGGACTTGATTGTTGGGTTTGGTGCTCCAAAGCTGCACACGGCTTTGGAAAGAAGCATGAACCTTCTGAGTGTGAGGGAGTTTTAAAAGAAAGGAAAACAATGTCTGAGCAGGAAAAGAAGGAAACTTGCTCTTAATTTGGAAAAAAAAAAAAAGATTGCAATAAAGCTCTTTATTTTACTTGGTACGTTAAAGTGCAGTTAATGTAAGTTGTGCAGGCCTAAAGGTGCCAATAGCAGAGTAGCCCTAAAGAGGCATTTTATTGTATAAGTCAGGTTTAGTTTGTAAAAGTGCATGAAGTTACTTTAACAGGTTGACATGTTTCCTTTCGTAGATTTGTCAGAAATACCAAAAAATATTTAAAGAAATGTATTTTGTGCATCGTAGAAATATCTGTGAAAGCGTTAATTTTATTGTTCACTATTCCTGAAAAGCTGAATTAAATGCAAAAGTTTGAGTTGGGATTTTGTTTTTTTGGAAAACAGACGCTGACTCTTAATTCTTTATACCATTACTTTTACTGCAAAATTGCACTTTATTGATTTAATGTAGACCACCCTCATGTACATCTTTTTCGAGCAGCTGAACATAGAGAAGCGTGAAACCAGAGAAACATAAAACAATTCAAATGGCATTGATTTAATATCGTAATAACCTTCTGGGATGCGAGGTTCTCTCTGCCACAACCACAATATAACCAGTTCAATACAGAGACAGAAACCAGTTGTGAGAATTCTACTGAAAACTATACACTTATTCAGAGATCACTGTGGAGGTTTTCCTTTGTCAAACATTTGTTCTAAACATTTTAATTTACACTTTTCGCTTTGTGGCATTTTTCAGAGCAATGACAACATTGCAAGTTTCTAATCGATCTATTACCAAACTATTTACCTATTTATTTTTGCTGGGAGTCAAAGCAATAATAATTTTTATTAAAGCTGCAAGCAGCGATGAACGGGCCCTCGTGCGTGCAATTTTCACCAATAAAGGTCAAGGGCTCAAAACGAGGCGCCAAAATTACACGATTAATTCAAAATGGCCGACTTCCTTTTCGGTTTCGGCCATGACACCAAGAGACTTTTCTTTAAGTTGCGACATGATACAGGTGTGTACCGATTTTCGTGCATGTACGTCAAACCGTATTGTGGGGCTTGAGGCACGAAATTTTCCAGGGGGTGCGCTGTTGAGCCATTAGGCCACTCTCATTAATGTAAACCATTAAATATTGAATTTTTCGCCAGGCCTGGCTTGCATGCAAAATTTGGTGACTTTTGGGGCACGTTTAGGGGGGCAAAAAGGCCACGGTAACACTTTTGACTGAGAAAAGTAATGCCCATCGAGGCTCGATGGAGACGCATCCAACGATATATGCCATGCATGGGTGCACATTGCGGTCCGGGCAGCATTAACAGATGGTTTATTCACATGCTCCCCCATACAAATGCATAGGTTTTTGTTGCCATGGTAACATGCCCCATAGGATAGAATGGGACAATTTGGCTTCAATATCTCAAAAGCTGTAAATGACAGCATAATGAGACCTCAGTATGATGTAGTCCACAGCAACCCGAGTCTTTTAACGTTGGATCAAAGTCTCTACGACAGTGGTCGGCAACTGGCGGCCCGCGGGCCAAAATTGGCCCGTCTCCAATAATATGATGACATTGAAAATCTGATAAATAATTTTTTTTTTTTTTTTTTTTTTTTAATTATGGGCATGCCAAGTAGTGGCATGACCATATTGCAATCGTCCAGAATGGCTGAAAGGGCAATGTTGCTAGCATTTAGCTAACAAGCTAAAGTCGCAAAAGTCCCCCGTCACACCAGCGAGTGTGCAGCATGACCCCGCTCTGATGTGAAAAAGAAAATCCCCAAAAAATAAAACACGCCCGAAAAAATGAGGAAAAACATGAAAATGAAGGCGATATAATGGTATACAGAAAAGGTTTCCCTTTTCTTCCTTATTATTATTCCACACTTTTTTTCGTCCGTTAATACGGCCCGAACCGGAATGTGCACCCATGCATGGTATACATCGTTGGATTGTGCCTCGATGGGCATTACTTTTCTCAGTAATAGGGGTTACCGTGGCAACGCTAGTTGCCAAGAAGCAAAAAAAAAGGCGAAAATTCAGACGCTTATTGCTCGGCCGAACTTTATCGTAGAGACATCGTTCAAACTTTCAAACACTCGTCCCGATTGTCACTAAAGGACCATACAACTTCATCATGCTAGTTATTACGGTTTTTGCGATATTTTACTTTCAATTAAAAAAAAAAAAAAAAATTATTTTGGACGCTTGTTGCTAGGCAACGGTTTATCCTACAGACAACATTACAACATTGACAAACCCAGGACGCGTTGTACTGCAACTTATTTTAGTCTCATCATGCTGGCTATTACGGTTTTTGAGATATTCCACTTTGCTCATTTTGATGCTAACGGAATTTTGGATGCTTGTTGCGCGGCAACGCGATATTGTAGAGACTTTGATTCAATGTTAAAAGACTCTGGTTGCTGTGGATTACAACATACTGAGGTCTCATTATGCTGTTGTTTACAGCTTTTGAGATATTGAAGCCAAATTGTCCCATTCTATCCTATGGAGCTTGTTACCATGGCAACAAAAACCTATGCATTTGTATGGGGGAGCATGTGAATAAACCATCTGTTAATGCTGCCCGGACCGGAACGTGCACCCATGCATGGCATACATCGTTGGATGCGTCTCCATCATGCCTCGATGGGCATTACTTTTCTCAGTCAAAAGTGTTACCGTGGCGACGCTAGATGCCAAAAAGCAAAAAAAAAGGCGAAAATTCGGACGCTTATTGCTCGGCCAGACTTTATCGTAGAGACATCGTTCAAACTTTCAAACACTTGCGATATGGTCATGCCACTACTTGGCATGCCCATAATAAATAAAAAAGAACACTTCAGTGTGTATGGTACCTGAAGTACCGTACACCGAACTGCGAGTCTGGCCGTCCATAGCTTTATCCAAAACAGATATTTTTTGTAATTTACCGTTTAGGATGAAATGTATTCCTGTCATTCTCTCTTGGTAGTGGGTGTCACTTTTACAAGTGCCCAAAGCACACCGCTTAACTATTTTAAGATAAATAAATAAAACACTTTTGCAGTTGTAGCTATGGGTCTGCTGCCGAGCCGACTTAGTTTTGGAAGTACGGATCGGATTTCTGCCAGTTTGGGGATAAATAAGCTGCACCCTCACTACACTGTGTTCCTTTTACTAATACAAAGTTTAAAAAAAATAATCCAGTGATTTAAATTTCTATACAAGGCAAGTAAAAACTACGCTTTTTCCATTGATGTGAACGAGGGAGACGCTGTTTTGTCCAACTGGATATTCTGCCCGCAAGTAGCAACGGAGAATGATTTTTCTGATTGGTCAGTCAGGGACCAATCAGAAGGCTAACAAAGGATCAATTGGTTAAGTATGTTGAGTAATGGAAATATATAGTGGAAATATCTGTGAATGGGAGGGAATAGTTGGCTGAGCTACAATGCCTTTTTAGATGGGAAACCTGGTTCCAGAGCAACACTTTCTACTGGTCTAGAACAAAGCATGCCAGAAGTCATTTAAGAAAGCATTGATAATGTGTGTCAGATTTGTAGGAAAAAAAGTGACAACATTGTGATTCTAAAGGGGGAATGCTGAAAATGAACATAGCCAATCACAACAGGACATAAGGGTCACAGGTGTGTGTGTGTCCTTGATGTAGCTGTACTAGACTTGCAGGGATTTTTTATTTATTTTTTTAAGCAGTTGTGTTGAAGCTATGAACTGGGTCCAAAGCGATTGATAATTTAGTTAGATTAAATTCAATTCCGTTCAATATTGGATCAAAAAAGGCTTTCAGAATAAAATACAATCTTTCAGTTCTCATCCCTGCAGCACATGTCCCATGCAACTTTCCATTAATGTTCACTTATTACTCATCCACAGCTGTAAGCAGCAGTTTTCTGTAGATTTCCACCACTGAATCTGAAGTCGTTTGCTTTTGTGAGCACAGCTGTTTTCAATGAATATTCATGCAGGCGTGCATCCAGAATGTGCCCACGCGTTTCTTCTTCCTCCTACTCCTCCTCCTCATCTACCACATGTAAGGGACTGTGTCATTCCCTCTCCCCCTGAACTGAGCTAAAAATAACTCAGTCTGATGTCAAAGGCAAGGGAGCAGGCAGCGAGCGGGGTGGGTGGGTGTTCTGCTCTCAGAGGAGAACGTGTGAGAGGGAAATTAGGGAAGCTGTTCAGTTCCACCAATTTCCACTGGTGTTGATAACCAGCAGATGGACACAGAGCATTTTTAGACTAAGTGGAGATAGTTTTAAGTGGTTGTTGTACTACAGCCACATCTGTGGTAAAGAAAATGATTCATTATTGCATATTGTGTCTGTTTATAATGACTTCAGATGAGGCACACAGCTTGTCTTCGTTTATCAAAGGACTCAACTCCCTGGTGTAGTCACAAGAAATTGCTGTAGTTTTTACCTGCAACGGTGGACTCAAAACAATTAAAAGTTAAAACTCTCTGGATTTAAGAGGCCTCTTGTTCCTAGAATCAAAGAAAGACGGATTAACATTTTAACTTCCAAGGAATTTCACACGTTTACTGAACACCAGATAGATCGCAGGGAAATTTGCATGTAGTCCCTGCACAGCCCCATGTGAATAACAGAAGTCTCACAATCAACAAGGAAGGGTTAGGGTTAGCACATGTTAATCTTCACGGCTTAGGCCCCGTTTACACGGGGCAAAAACGGAGGCGTTTTCATGCGTTTTGGCCGTTCGTTTACATGAAAACGGAGGTCAAAGCCCCCAAAAACGATCATTTCTGAAAACTCCGGCCAAAGTGGAGATTTTCAAAAACTCCGTTTTCACGTTTGCGTCTAAACAGAGAAAACGGAGGAAAACGGAGATTTACGTCACATTATGCGACAGAAACGTCACCAGCAGCGTCATGAGTGCGACCTGTGTTTACAATCTGTTTGGCCACCGTCAATATTTTCTTTTATTTTACCTGTTTTAAATTCTCTCAGACTCTCGTTCCGTCTTGGAAGTAAAGCCTGAATTATGGTCCCGCGTTAAATCGACGCAGAGCCTACGGCGTTAACAGCGTTTTCATGCGAGTCCGTGTAAACGAGGATATTTTTGAAAACGGAGAGGGGAAAATATCTGTTTTTGTAAATACCCGGCTACGTGTAAACGTGGCCTTAGGCTATTTGGATTCATCCAGTCATCCTGTTTAAAGTCTCGAGGGTCTGTTGGAGCCTATCTTAACAGACCTCTAATGAAACAGGGGGTAAACCCTGGACAGGTCTATTCAGATTCAACTTTGCCCACGTATTCAATGCACTGTAGTTAATTATTTATTTTATTTTAAATGATTCATGTAGAGGAATGTAACCGGCACACATTTCCACCACCATCCAGCATTACGAAAGAAAATGAAAAGTACAGAGCTATTATGCTTTCCTTTTGTTATAAAAAGCAAACAGCATGTTTTTAGTTGACACTTTACCAATTATCCACCATAGTGGATACCAGGCATGCAGGAGTTATTACGGATGGTGTGAACATGTGGGCAGTGTTGGTTGTCACTTTAGCAAAACCTCAAAGGCTATCGTTCTTTGTTTTTCCAAATTAAAAAGAAGGAAAAAAAACAAAAAAAACACAAGCTCATGCTGCTTTGCAATTTGGTTTATTGTGACAGAGCCCAGAACACCCCTGGGGGTTGTATGCTGAAAGGTTTGGCTCCCTGCAGATGGATATTAAGTGTCCCCATGCACGCGGCCATTCTTTTCTTTTTTTAAATGCAGTATGGGACGATGTTTACCACCTGAGGCAGGCTTTCAGGATGTCAAAGGTCATCTGTATCCATCCACCTTTTGTTTTTAATACATACAATGAGCCCACATTTGCCTTGTTGCATTTGGACTGAGATGAGGCATTTCTGAGACTGGTGTGTGTAAATCCCATTTTCCCAGCAGCACTCCACTGGAAACCCTCATAGATGATAAATATTGCCATACCTTTTTAGTAATGAATTGCATATCCAAACAAATTGTAGTCATTTTCAGTTGCCTAACCTTGCTTAAATCTAAAGGCACCACATAGACTACATTACAATATGAAGAGCCCTGAATTAACCCAGGCCACTTTGCTTGCAGGCGATGTAACCAGAGGCAGTGAAATGTAAAATTTGACATTTCATAGCTACGACAGGCAAACTAATTGCCGTGAGTTTGATGGTACAGGTAACAGAACTGCAGCAACTGTTTATGTGAGCCAAGGTACTGCTGAAGCCTTATAAAAACTCGTGTCAGGGTGCCGCTGAAGGTGTTATGATACAGCATTTATAATGTAAACAGGAGCTGTATTATTTTTTTGAGCATCAGCCAAGATAAGGATGAAATTAAACTGATATATTGGCCTCTTCGGCTCATGCTGGTAAACCACTGGTGCATCAGCAGGAAAGTAAGATACTATATGGTGGCAGTATTTTTGCAATAAGAAATATAATCTACTTGTAAATGGCTTCCCATTGCAACGACAGTGTGACATTTACACCATGAAAGCTCACTACCAACTGACAGCTACTATAATAAACACTTTTTTTCCCTTTCATAACAGAAGGGACTTTTAGACTTGCCTTTCTTCATGAAATTGTTTGCAACCGATAGTAAAAGTCACCCAGGCAGAAATCTACAGAAGACAAGTTTGCAAGCCACTTGCCAGGAGGCTCAATCTAAATGTCAGTAGGCTCATTACGCCACATTTGCTACATTTGGAAACCAGGATTCACTTCATAATGGTAGGTTAAAGCGAAAAATGTCTGGCATTTATTTGTATTGACTGCTGGAGGAAAACCCAGCGAGCGGTCTGGTCTGATCTTCTGTAACAAAGCACCACTGCTAATCTGACCCTGCAACTTCTTCAGTGCTATAGGCAAACTTGGTTTCTTTCGTGCTCTATTTGCCAAGCTGTTTGAAAGTGTTCGACTTATTTTGAAAGATACAGACTTGTGCACTCACACTCTTTACGAAACCCTTGTTACCTGGAAGTCATATTGTTGTTTCTAATTTTGAACAATACATGCACCATGCACCAAATGACATAAAAACCATGTCAGGCATATTTAAAGGAATCTTTCAGTTCGTATTAAAAAAAAACAATCAAGACATAATGTTTAATGTTATACTTTGTTTTACCAAGATGAAAATAAAAATGTACTGTTAAAAGCTTTAAAAGAACATTCCAGTGTTTCAAACAACCCTAGGTCTATTTTTCAGATGGTAAGAGTTATAAAATTTCATTCGAAACAAAAAACGATGTGAAATCAAATAAGTTCTGAGTGAGAACACAACATGTGTTTGCAGCAAAACGGCAGTCAATATTAGCGCTGGGAGCAATGGAGAACCATCAAAATATATTGCTATTTTAAATTATTCAGCGAGATTAAAAAATGTCAAACTTCCTAAATCATAGAGTGGATAAGGTCTCTGCAAACAAACCAAGGTAGTTTGAACTCTGCAGGTGCACAGAAAGTGTTTAATAAAAGGATTTTTCTGCAGGTATCTCCAATTCAAATCAATTCAGCTTTATTTATATGGCACCAAATCGTGACAACTGTCTTCTCAAGGCACTTCAACAATACAGTTACACCGATTCCAAAATCAGTCATATTAATACAAAGCCACTCATTTAACAATAATAATTATTGATTTGTTAAGCAAATCAACAGATTGCAACAAATGTTTTCTTTAATACAATCCTTCGTCCTGAGCAAGCACCAGGCGACCGTGGAAAGGAAAAACTCCCCTTTAACAGGAAGAAACCTGTGGCAGAACCAGACTCGGGAAGGGTGGCCATCTGCCTCGACAGGCTGGAGGTTGAGAGAACAGGAACAACAATAGATCAGGAACAACAAAAGATCAGGAACAACAACAGATCAGGAACACCTGCTGGGAAGAAGGAACACAGGTAGATAACCACAATAGTGTAATTAATAGAAGAGTCTCCTTCCAGACTTCTATGGACTTAAAATAAAGCGGCATTGGCCGGAAGAAGATCCTTGTTCAACCAGTTATTGTTATATACTTTTTCTTCACATTCAAACTAAAGAATGTCTTTGTTTTGACTGTAGGGAGCGTATCCACACCGTCACCATAAATATCGCTATCCTGACATGGGTCGATCGGCCCAACTGCAAACATTGTTGTTTTCTTTCCCACTCAATACTGCTTCGATTCCCTTTTATGATTTAATCAAAGTTTACGGTCCTTAGGATGTAGTATTAGATTTAGGATTGTTTTATTGATTTAGAATCCTTTAATAGAGAGAAACTTTGTCGTCATGGTTGGTTGTCAAATGAAGATGTATAATGAACCTCTGTTTGGCCAGTACAATTTTTTTTTCTTTTGGAGACAGTTACAGAGTGAATGCTGAGCTCCCTGGGAATCTAAAGGTCAGTAGGATCATTAGGGTTCATTAGATATGCTACATTTGAAAATCAGCATTTACTTCATAATGGCAAGTTAAAGCAAAAACAGTCATATTGTTGTAGATACTCAGTACCTCAGGACAGCCAAATGAGCAGTTTTTTTTCCCAGCATACTCCACATCCTGCATATCTTTGAATATCAACATATGATTAAACCATAAAATGCTGTAGTGCAGCATGAATGGTAAGAGAGAACTGTTGAACTGTTTGTTTTTTTTTGTCCACGTCGGACATGATGAACGCCAGTGTTGGAGCTGACTATCCGAGTGGAACAACTCACATCACCTTTAAATATCACTCCTGAGTGTCTCTCTGCAAAACCTCTCCCTTTTCATAGTTTTCCTATTAAAATATTCAGTTTTGTGTTACAGCCACAAAACCATGGAAAAATCATCTCACTATCTTGTTAATTAGCAATCCATGGATTCCTTCCCCTCAGTCGTGACTCATTTGTGGTAAGCTTGTGTCAAAAGGTTGGTAATGTTTGGATTTCTCAGCATTATCTGGATTTTCCTGAGCCTCCCTCCCTCCTATGGTGTCTATGATGTTCCCTCTAGCTGCGCTCTGATTTTTTCTTTTTTTTAGAGAGCGCATGAAAATAGCAGGTGTATTTCATTATCAAAGGCGAATGCTGCCTGACCATTTCAAAGGAGACACCTGGTGAAGAATGACTTTTACACACAAGAGTCAAAGGTTGACCCAAACGCCCACGTGTACAGAATCTGAAGTTTCTGGTAAAGATTCTTATTCTGTAAATTACTGCATCATATTGGATGTCATTAATACAGTTGTCAGCTGTTTTAAATTGAGTTTCAAAAACAGTTCTGACAAGATGGGTCCACACATGTGCTCATAAGACATCTCCTTAAACAAACTCTGTGAAATCACCCATAAATTTCTGAGGAGTGGCTTAAAAGTAGGTTTTGACACCTTTTCAGAGACGTCATCTTCGCAGGAGCTGGCTCCACCCAACCTTGATTTATCAAAAAATGGCCAAATTGCCCAAATGATCAAGACGGGCAGTAAGTTGGAACTAATCCACTATTTTGATGTAAAATATGAATGAGCTATTTTAGCTTAATTTAGCTCATGCTAGTCTATGATGCAAAATAAAGTTGCCACTTGGTCATACTGATTGAAGCAGTCCATCTATGCTCGTTTCAGTGTACCAAAACAAGGTCCAGCCGAGCTCCTTCAGTGCATCTGCGGCCGAGACTAGCCTGTCAACAACAAACCAGTTAACACGACAACAAGCCATCTCTTAAAAAATAACACTGATTATGCTGTTTTGTCAATTCTTTTTTTTTTTTAAGATTTTTTGGACTCTAGTGGCCCTTTATTGAGAATGCAGACTGGAAATGGGTAGAGAGAGAGAACGGGGAAGACACGCAGCAAAGGTGCGCAGGCCGGGATTCGAACCTGCGACCGCTGCAGGAGGAGGACTGTAGCCTCAGTATATGAGCCGCTGCTTAACCCACTGCGCCACCGAGCGGCCCTGTTTTGTCAATTCTAACTTTAAAAAAAAAAAAAAAAATGTGAACCAACTTTGCATTTGTCTATTTTGCCTATCAAATTGGATATATTGACATGGGGGTCAGTGGAGATTAGCTTTATTTTGAAGCCTCCTAATGATCAACTGAGGAACTGCACATTTGACCACTGCAGTGTTGGTAATAGGACCATGTATATGAAGAAAAACAGACTGTTAGTCTTACACTGAATCCATCTGAATCCAAATAAAGTAACATACCAAATATTCATATGAGATGTTCAGTGCATGGGATCAGTGTGTCTCCAACTCAAAAGATTCTGCTCCTACCCACACAGCTTCCAGAAGACATGTTCTTGCAGACATTTGCTCAGTCTTTATTTGGTTTCCTTGAAGTTGTCACCTGGATGCCTCAAAAAAATAAAGGGCAAGGAGTTATGTCCCTGTCTTCTATGTGTGTCTGGGCTCAGCCTGCCAGTCTGTTACACCAGTTTCCTCCTATCTCACACTTTCATTTCAGAGTTATCTGTGCTGACAGGACCTGACCACATATCACTGGAGCTACCATACTCACTGTCAAAGCTGAAATGTATGTTTCGCCACATGAGTTCATGTTATCAGAGCGTTATCCCCTGATACCTGTATATGCCATCCACCCTGAGCAGCCGCCGTGCTTCAGGTGTGACTTTCTGATAGCATATTGTAAATGACTTGCCTGTTTCATCTCAAGGTGCCCCGTAGTGGTTTACTGAATTTCTAGTAATATCTTCATTATTCTAACTGCGTAAACACATGCTGCTCCCATGGTGCTCATTTGGCCTTTATAGTGTAATTAGTGGTGATTTGTCAGTTCTGATACTCGATCCCTTTGTGTGTTCACATATTACAGTCGACAGTAAATAGAATAGAATAGGGCAATTACTTTATACTCATCTCTTTCATGGTTCATTTAGACACAAAAAAAGGAAAGGAAAGGATAAATGACAGAGATTATGCCATGCTGGTCACAAGCTTTCCATTCAGTCTCACTGAAACAACTTTCAAAGCTAGTGGTGCCCGAGCTGAAACAAGGACCACCAGCTCTGCTGGGACCTTTAGCTGCTCCTCTGGGTTAGTCCCATTGCAGTCGGGGAAGACTTGTGTATGTTGCAGGATGAGTGGCTGCCAGGTCCTGCCAGACTTCCCCTGGAAGGATTCTGAAATTCTCTCGGCTCCTGCAGTTGATCCACACCAAAGAGATACTGATGAACATTTGCAAAAGGATTTCCCATTTCAAGTGTTTGGGTCGGGACATCTGAACTGAGTCCTGCCTTTTAGTCAACGCTAAATTAGCACAAGCTGCCTGTTCTGAGCCATATCCCGCCCTTAAACCCTTCCAGTCAAACCACAGCCACTCGGTGAATTGTTAGTACAATTAATAGCACAGCCAAAATATTTCCTTTAACATATAAATGATGCTCCATTAGGTTTTTATTCAGAGTTCAGAGGCTATTCTCAGATGTGAATACAGTGCTAAGCACTAAATTAAAGCTGCAAGCAGCGATGAACGGGGCCCTCGCGCATGCAATTTGCACCAATTAAGGTCAAGGACTCAAAACTAAGTCTGATGACACCACGACTCTTTATGTCAAACCATTCAAAAGTTATGGCAGAAAATAGGAACTACGAAATATCGACCAATCAGAAGAAGGGGCGGGGCTAATTCACACCAATTATGGTCAAGGGATGCATCAATCCTGATGCCCAAACATTTTGCGCACTCATATGTTAGACATACTTTGGTATGAGTACGTACCACTGAAGGCATCAAAATCATCAGATGCAAACTGTCCAAAAAGAGAGATTGTGTAATTTTAAAAAGTTCAAGATTGCTTTTACGTAGGCAAACTGATCAGATCGGGCCTGTTACTCATGTAAATTTAATTTTAATTTATATGACAAATTATAAAATAGAATCATCATTGTTAAAAGATTCTTGTCTCACCAAAACAACTACCTGTAAAACATTAAAGTCAGGTTAACAAAATTAGCATCTGAAAGTTTCTGCAACTTTATTGGGACATTAGTACACCTTGATAATAAAAAAAAACAAACATATGTTTTCAATGTATTCCAGGGGAAACTGTACTGAAAAGACAGGATTGACGGGGTAAAAATAAAAAAAGTGCTGTTCTGCAAATGTCCACTAGGGCTCCCAGTCATTTTCATAAATATTCACAGCCTGGTACAAACAATTATTTGTATCTCCATAGCTAAATCTCACTTCCATGACAGATGTACAGGGCATGATTTTTTTTTTAATGTACATTTGTTTAAAGTTGTATAAAACCCCAAATGAAGGCATAATTAGGGGACAGGTTGTACCAATGAGGGCTGCAATGCAATCTGGTTCAGCTTTCTGTCATCACTTTAGTTAATAAAAAAAAGTTGGTGAACCTGAGTTTCTGAGCTGTGCTAAGAACAAATAAAGTATACATTTTTATCTTAAAGTTAAAAATACTTTTTTGTGTTTTTAATTGTACAAACAGGCCACTTTGACCGACTCAACCAACTGTGAGACGTGTTTGTTCTGCACATTTGCCCATTGTTTAAAATCACTCTTCAGTAAACCTACGAGTCCCATCATTAAGTTTACCAGGTCTTTTTGTTCAGTCTGTGTGTAGAATAAAGGTCTTAAATTGCATCGCCAGCAATATTATGTAATAGATTTAATTCAAACAACATTGACTCGAAACTATTTGGCTAATTGTATGACTCAAAATATGATTGACAGTCCGCTCAGTCAATAACATGTTAAACGATAGGCCTATATTCTGCTGGAAACGTCTCTGGCAGTTCTGGAGATATTTCTTTGGGGATCCGCTGAAAGAGCTGGTAGCCAAAGCTCACTTTAGTTCTTTTTTCAGAAACCAATGGGTCGTGACCTATTGCTTCAGCCAGCTTTTGCTTGATGCAGCACTACTTCTGCGCTAATTAGTTTGCAAACTTCATGGCTCCTGTGAGTGTTTACTAGCAATTGCAATTTATTTTTTGTCTGTCCATATCCGAGCTTTGATCTCGTCCTCACGCCACATCTGACTGCAAAACATTTCACCTGGAAATCGCACTAAATGCATGTTTTGTTTAGGCTGTGTTTACCCACAATGCCTGGCGATGTAGTCTACTTACTGCATTTGGTCTATACCTGAAGTCAACAGAGACCAATAATTTTGATTTCTTGATCAGCGTACTTTTATAGGCTGAGATGAACTGATTATACAGTAAAATGACTGTTTGGATGTAATAATTTGGAGGTAGCATGAGCAATACTGCCCTCTCATTGGCCAGGCAGATAGGGTCCTGTTTTTAGTCTTTGGAAAAAAAAAAAAGAAAAAGTCTTGTCCTTAGTTTGTTTTGAAATTTTAAAATACATATCTTTGCAATATTAGTCCTCTTTTTTTTTTTGTTTCATTTTTTTCAATAGTAAGCAACACTGAAATGGATATAAAGCTCGTGATCAGAGGGCGAGTATTTTTATCATTGGCCTCTGAAGAATGTTGGCCTCATGACGGCAGACCTGCAGATACTCCAAAACCTCTGATAAAATAATCATTAGGGATCATTAGTCTTTTCAAGACGTCCCTAAATGGCAACTATGGTGTTTTTCAGTTCTCTGTGAATGGGTGAAATAATATGAGTGTGCGTGTTTGTGCAGGATCACGAAGGTCAGGGGTCATCTGTTCAAAAAATGTTTGAGAGCCACTGTTTTAGATGTTCTAATCCAACATCTATTCAAGGCAAAGGGAAGAGGAAAATAGGACATGACATATTGTTGTTTTTGTTCCATTCACAGTTTTATGTTTAGGAATTCTTGGGTTTTTATTTTTTTCCCAGCACATGTTCGGAACAACATGGAACACAGAACTCATACCTGACTTCATGTGAAATGTTTTTATTTATTTTATTGTGTATAGCTGTCCTTTTCAGGTTTTTTTTGGCAGATCTTTCTTGGTTGACACTGTTTTCGTATACACTTAATTTATTTAAAAACCCAATAAAAGAAATGCATGAAACATTAATGTATTTTTTTTGGTTGTTCTGAATGAATAAAAACAAATTATTTTTGAAGATCAATACATCAGGGGATCTTTTTATGTTCCTGTGTGCTAGCTACCAATGCTTTTTTTCTTCTTTTTCTTGGAGAAAATAGAAATAAGCAGCTTAAAAACAGCCGCTCCCCAGGAGAGCACAAATAACCATAGTAACTGTGCGTCTGCTTTAAATAAAGTCTCACTGTGGAAGCTGGCCAGCTGAACGTGATAGTGGCTTTTATACAATTTACTGCAACTGTGCAGTCATGTGGAAAAAGTACACCATGTTCAATGTAATCAGAACATAAATAGTCTGTTCCTCACAGGTAAATAAGGCCGAACAAAAGCGAAGTGTGACAAAAATAAACTGCATCGTCTCTAGATTTTAGTTTTAATTAATAAGTCCGTAGTTATTTGTGGCCCAGTTTACCTATTCCCATGTCATTTTATCATTGCTTTTTTTTGCTAAATGAGAAACAGAATGGGCCGTCTGTGCTTATTCATTATAAATAATCCAAACCATCATGGAGAAAGTAACAAGGAGTGGCAGAAAAAGAGAGGTAACAGTCTGTCACATGAAATGGCAGTCTTGAGGGTTTTCTGTGGGCCCTCTGTGTTTTTCTACAGATCCCTCTCCTTAATCTCCTTCTGAAATCGTGTATCACAAGAAAGCCAATTGCCTTTGTTCCTGTCTCAGATGATTCAGCCGTGACAGACAGGAGAGTAAACGAGATCTCTGTTTCTGGGTCTGGACCGTATTTTTTTTGTCTGCGTGTATGTGTCACATAAAACATCGCAAAGTCGTAAAACAGGCAGCCCGTTCGCTTGGAGAGTGGCTTCGTTTGATTCACTGATCAATGGACATCCGACAGACAACAATAGAAATTTTGATTGCTTGCACATGCACCAAAATAGACGCTGGCGCTGCGGAGCAGTCACAAATTACACTCAGGTCCACATCCACTCACACACTGGAAAGTCCAATTATAGGACGACTTTTCTTTGTCACTGCCGACAATTGATGCTGTTATTGTCTTGAGCTGCATCACAACAGCGCATGGCCACACGGTACACAATTGTATGATATTTATATGAAAATATATGAATTGTGACTTTTTTTTATTTAAAAGGCAAATATTTTTATTTTGAACATTTTTCTCTCTCTTGGCTTGTGAGAGTTTTTTGTCTCACCTTTATATATGCTTTTTGTGCATGAACCTCTATAATAGGAGATTAATCATCAAAACAAATTTGGACATTTGATTCTTGCAAAGTGATTTTTAAACCTGTTTTACCTTTGTTCAGCAGATATTATAGGCACCTATTAACAACAAAAACATGTCACACCAACTGGACGAGTTAAGGAGAAACTAATATTTCATACTGTAAATCTTTATCACCATGTTATGTCCTTCAGGTTGCTGTAATTAAACAGTCTTGATCCAGGAACCAAAAAAGCATGTTCTAACCCAGAGACTGTACAAGAAAGAAACAGACACCAATATCGGACAAAACTGAGCATTACGTAAAAGAGTACAGCTTTGGGCTTTTAAATATTTTGTAAATTAAAATATGAAGTCAGAGTCTGAAGCACAAGTGTGTGTGTGTGTGTGTGTGTGTGTGTGTGTGTGTGTGTGTGTGTGTGTGTGTGTGTACACACTGACATTTACTTCTATACCCCGCTGACCATATTTATTTGGTATGCAATAATTTGCCTTTTTAAGTTCACATCTAAAAAGGTCTAATGCTGAATCAGAATCCACTTTAAATACCAGGTTTTGCAAGATGCAATAAACCAGACAAGTTTTTCATGACATAGAGCGGATCACAGTTCAATGACTTCTGACTTACTGTACCTGGCAACTTAAAGTATATTGGACAGCATGTCAAAAGCAACACTGGCGTCCGGTGAAGTAGCGTTACTTCAGTCAAGCTTGCAGTGGGAAGGAAGCGATGACTCACCTTCTCAATTGTCGTTATTCAAAAGACTTGTGTGTGTGTGCATGTTGAGTTTTACCGAAGATGTTTCATTGTGTGAAGATCATGCTGAAGGTTCTCAAAGTCCAATCTATGGAGAACAGACTGGATACAGTTCCTGTAGACAACCCTGAGTACCTCTCCTGCTAAATAAAAGTTCACCACCCCGAAAAGGTTCCTGAAGGCTGTAACAATAGGATTGTTAGTTGGCTACGTGTTTCCACACGGACCGCTTAGAGTGTAACACCGGACCTCGGGAGTGAGGAAAACGTGTGTGTTTACAGTGACGGAGCAAGCCGTGTTATGTGGATTTAAATAAAGTGTAAGCAGCTTGAATATTGCTTTAATCGTCCATTCTTGAGGGAGAGAATGAAACATGGTGGCAGCGGAAATTACCTTGAAGTGAAGGAACAGTGAGAAAAAAAAAAAAAAAACGAACTTTGCTGTGCAGCTGCCTGCTGAGAATAAAAGTGCAGGAAAAAAGGCTTGTCACGTCGGTCGGCAATGGAAGGTCTGAAACCCCCATCAACATTGTGTTTGGACTCGGGCAATCTTGCAAAGTCATGGAAATCTTGGAAAGAGGAGTTTACACTGTACTTGGAGCTTTCTTTGCCAGATGCAGAAGAAACAACGAAAGTGAAACTGTTCCACTACCTGATTGGAGAGACTGGTAGGGAACTGTGTGAAACTCTAATGAGTGACGTGACTGCAGCCAGGAGGACAGTAAAAGCCATGATTGAGAGATTTGATGGGCATTGCAACCCCAAAGTTAATGAAACAGTGGAAAGATATCGTTTTTTCATGAGGAATCAAGGTCTGGATGAAACCATTGATAAATATGTCACTGAATTGAGAATGCTGTCCAGCACATGTAACTTTGGAGTGATAAAGGACTCACTCATACGGGACAGAATTGTATGTGGCATTATTGACTCTGGACTGAGGGAGAGATTGCTCAGGGAGGAGAACCTGACTTTGGATAAATGCCTACAGTTGTGCAGAGCTACTGAACTGTCTCGGGAAAATAGTAGAACTCTGGCAGGACGTACAGTTGAAGAAGTACACATGATGAAAAAGACAGCAAGGCAGGATGAGGACACAAACACAGTTTCATGCAAATTCTGTGGAAATACACATGAAAGGGACAAGAACAGATGTCCAGCCTTTGGAAAACGCTGCAAAAAGTGCGGTAAAGAAAATCACTTTGCTGTGAAATGTAAAACCAGACAAGATAAAGACAGAGACAAAGGAAAGAAACCAGTGCACCATGTGACGGAACAGGATGCAGAGGAATACGAGGATATTATGAGTGTCACCACTGAGGAAATAATGACGGTGACTGAAAATGAGGTCAGAGATGACAAAGTCAAGAACAGCCAGCTTTTTGCAGGGATGTTGATCGGCAAAGAGTTGGTCAAATTCCAAATAGACTGTGGAGCTAGCTGTAATGTCATTCCTGTCAATCTATTGAGCCCTGATACTCAGCTGGAGAGCACAAAGACAGTGCTAGTAATGTACAACAAGACCAGACTGCATCCACTTGGAAAATGCAAAGTGAAAGTTAGAAATCCAAGGAACAAAAAACAATACCGCCTGGAGTTTGAGGTGGTCAATGAGGACTGCAGCCGCTTCTGGGGAAAAAAGGCGAGCGAAGCTATGAAACTTATCAAAGTACAGTATGAAAACTGTGATGCCCCTATATAGATTACTCCTAATATGGAGCATCATGCAAGCTAACATTCCAGGTAGTCCTGAAACTGGAGAACCTGCTCATTGAGGGTTGATTGCCTGCTTGTGCTCAATGGATGACACCTGGGCCCGGTGTCTCCACCCCTGAGTATATAAGCAGCCTGCACCTCAGTCTCAGAAGATCTCTAGGAGAGAACACCTTCCCTCAGCTCTCCATGTCTTTGTTTGTGTTCTAGTTCTTCTGTATTCTTTCCATCCACACACCCTGCACTACACTATGTTTCACTCAGCCATCACTCACACACACTACTGACACTCCATAGGATCCTTATGGCTTCTTCTGTTGGTTATGGTACCTCAGTTGTTTGTTTTTCGGTAAGCTTAATAAATATTATTTGATTTACTTCCGTCTCTTGTCCCCTATTTTGCCGTGACTTAGAGCCGGTCATGACAAAACATACTCGCTATTGACAGTATTGTGACTAAAGAGACCTCGGCACAGAATGGTCTCACTATGCAACACATAAAGAAGGAATTCAGTGATGTGTTCACAGGCGACGGCTGCCTGGAAGGAGAGTACAGGATCGAGATCGACGAGAGGGTGGAGCCAGTGAAACTCCCCAAACGACGAGTTCCTGTTGCCATGATGACTCCACTTAGGTTGGAGCTGCAAGATCTACAGAGGAGAGGGATCATCACACCTGTGGAGAAGAGCACAGACTGGATAAGTAGTCTTGTCACAGTGCAGAAACCTAACGGCAAGCCAAGAATATGCATTGATCCTAGACCACTGAACAGGGCCTTAAAGAGGAGCCATTTCCCACTTCCCACAATTGATGACATCCTCCCAGACCTGTTTAGAGCGAAGGTGTTCACGGTCTGTGATGTCAAACATGGATTTTGGCACGTGAAACTGGAGGACGAGTCGAGCTATCTAACTACATTTGCTACACCGTTTGGCAGATATAGGTGGCTCAAGATGCCAATGGGAATCAGCCCGGCACCTGAGATTTTCCAGCGGAAGCTGACACATGCGCTGGAGGGTCTGCCAGGTGTCTACCTCATTGCAGATGATGTGTTGATCACAGGAGAAGGTGACACACAAGAGATGGCACACAAAGACCATGATGAAAAGTTGAGACAGTTTCTCTGCAGATGCAGAGTAAAGAATATCAAACTGAATGCAGACAAGTTCAAGTTGAGGCAGCAGGAAGTGCCATACATTGGACACCTGCTGACAGCAGATGAACTGAAAATTGACCCAGAGAAAATCAGAGCAGTGGGAGACATGCCAAGACCCACTGACGGGTGTACAGAGACTGATGGGTATGGTGAATTATCTCTCTAAATTTTACAAACACCTGTCAGATGACTGTGAGATACTGAGACAGCTCACACACAAAGAGAATATCTGGGAATGGACAGAAATGCATGAGAACGCATTCAGCAGGCTGAAGGAAAATATAGCCAAAGCACCAGTACTGAAGTATTATGACCCAGCAGAGGAACTGACATTGCAGTGTGATGCTTCAGAAACGGGGCTGGGAGCAGCACTGACTCAGAAAGGGAAACCTGTAGCATTTGGGAGCAGAGCGCTGACACCAACTGAAAGGGGCTATGCCCAAATTGAAAAAGAATGTTTAGCTATTGTGTATGGCATGGAAACATTCCATCAATATACTTATGGCAGGAAAGTGACGGTGCAAAGTGACCATAAGCCTTTGGAGAACATTGTCAAGAAACCACTGTTAAGTGCACCAAAGAGACTACAACGGATGCTGCTCAGGCTTCAGAGATATGATTTTGATGTTATTTATGTCCCAGGTCGTGACATGTTGCTTGCAGACACACTGAGCAGAGCATACTTGTCAGAGAGCTCATCGACAGGCACAGTGGAAACTGAAATTGAGACAGTCAACATGGTTGCGTATTTACCTATATCTGAAGAAAGACTGAGCACGATCCGTTCTGCTACACAAAATGATGTAACGCTACAGACATTGAGCAACACCATTCAGAATGGATGGCCCAAACATAAGAAAGACACACCAGTGGATATTATGCACTACTACTCGTTTCAGGAGGAACTGAGTGTACAGGATGGCATCATCTTCAGAGGTGAGAGAGCAGTCATCCCAAACTCACTGCAAAGGGACATCACACAGCGGATTCCCTCCTCTCACCTGGGGGTGGAAGCATGCCTCAGGCGTGCGAGAGAATGTGTCTACTGGCCGGGAATGAATGAACACATAAAGACATTCATAATGAAGTGTGACATTTGCAGATCAGTTGACCCGAAACAACAAAAAGAGACACTACAGCCTCATGAAGTACAAGGTAGACCAAGAGGCAGAGGTTGGTACAGATTTGTTTACCTTTGAAAATAAGAACTATCTCATTACAGTTGACTATTATTCCAACTTTTGGGAAGTTGACTACCTTCCTGATACAAAGTCAAACACTGTTATAAGGAAGCTGAAGGCACACTTTTCCCGTAATGAGAATCCGTATCTTGTTTTTTCTGATAACGGCCCCCAACATAAGGCCGAGTCTGCGGTGAAAACGGCCGCAAACTGCCTTTTAGTAGACTCAGAAAAGAAAAATGAAAAAAGAAAAAAAGGAAAAGAGGACAAAAGAAAAAAAAAGAGAAAAGTGTTGTGTTTACATGTTGAATTGCATGGCGTCTGAAGAAAAAAAAGATTTATTTCACCTAAACATATGCGGAAGTGTTGTTGAGTAATGTGCCTTTTGTATTTCAGTAATATTTTGCATTTTACAATAGGTGGAATTGGAATATGTTGGTAAGAAACATTTCTAGTTTTCTTATTTTTCAGTATTTTAAAAATGTTCAGAGAATAATTTGTTTTCTGTTGTTGATGAACATGACAGTGTTTACTACTGTTTGATGTTGAGAGCTGGAATTACAGATGAGGATATATTATTTTTCGGTTAAGTTATGTTATTGATCTTACTGCATTTGTTCTGTTTGATTAAGAATGAACACTTCAAAACAAAAGAAAAAGGATGTAACAATAGGATTGTTAGTTGGCTACGTGTTTCCACACGGACCGCTTAGAGTGTAACACCGGACCTCGGGAGTGAGGAAAACGTGTGTGTTTACAGTGACGGAGCCAGCCGTCGTGTTATGTGGATTTAAATAAAGTGTAAGCAGCTTGAATATTGCTTTAATCGTCCATTCTTGAGGGAGAGAATGAAACAAAGGCCACGTTGGCAGGGCGGTTTCTGGTAACGGAGATGCGTCAAGAATCCGGCCCCTGAAAACCCCTGAAAATAAACAAACACACCTACTGATACTTTTTTCATGAACCAGTTATAGGCAAGGCAAGTTTATTTCTGTAGCACAATTCAACAACAAGGTGATTCAAAGTGCTTTACAGAGACATTAGAACAGCATCACATAATGGAACAATAGCATGACCTGTTGTGTTGGTCACATGCTTTTTATTTTATTTTACTTATTTTTCTTTTAGAGTTGGACCTGAACTGACACTAGAGGCACCATCATCTCTAAAGTTTATCTGTACCAACCCTTCCCCCCACCCCCTTGGCTTTTTTTTTTTTAATTATTTTGTCATTGTAATGTTTTTCTTTTTGCTATGTGAAATGTGGTGTTGTTAACCTCTTTTTTTTTGTCTTCATTTTGAAAAGTAAGAATTATAAATAATAAAAAAATAAAAAAGAACAGCATCACATAGTTGGAAAAATAGTATTATTTAAAATTTAAACAAAAAAAGTGTTTTAGCTGATCTGAGGCATTCTGGGAGTTTGTCCCAGACATGTGGATCATAGAAGCTGAACGCAGCTTCTCCATGTCTAGTTCTGACTCTGGGAACTGATGAAAACACCAGATCCAGATGACGCGAGGGGTCTGGAAAGTTCATACTGGGTCAGGAGGTCACTGACGTTACGTATGTAGGTCCTATATTGGCAGCAATGAGTTCTCCACATTTTCTGGTTGACCGTCATTTCAGCCAAATGTATTCTGCTTAAAGGAGCATGAGGCTCCTTTTAAGAAATGAGACTCTCTAGCGCCACCCTTCACCACGACGGCCGTCGGGGGTACTGCAGCCAACAGTGAAGCCGGCACGGGAGAACGGGGAGAACGCGCATGCAGCGTCATTTGACGTCACATCCGCAGGACAGCGCGGGAAATTCGGCCCCCGAATTGCAGCACATTTTGCAGCACACAGCCTGTTCAAGGCAACGGAGAGATACACTAGAGGGCTCATTCTTTTTGGTTTGGAACGCTTCATCTGACATTATTACTAGAAAACTTAAAACGCATACGAATTTTTTTCATAAATCCTGCCTCAATCCTGCCTCAAGCTCCTTTAAGTTGTAGTAAATACACTCATGCCAACAGCGATGACTAATAACTGCTATATTTGTTTTTGTTTCAGTAATGTATAAATTAATTACCGTAGTAAAGGTATAACAGCCAGTAAAGCAGCCAATCACAACTGAAAAAGGTCTTTTTCACACCTTGGAAATCGGACACAATACAACAATGGCTCACAGGATAAAAGGTACTTCATCCATAGCGCAATAAAATGGCACCATTTATTTAAATTCAATCACACTTTATTTACCCCACAAGTGGAAATAATATCAAAGTTGCAATGATAATTATGATTCAGCAGTGGTTTCAGTGTTGCGATAACCGCTGATACTCACACCCCACACCCATGTGTACTCTTCAGACGAGGGAACTTGACCTGAACTGGTGACGGGAGCTAGATACATCCCAGAGAACGGGAAGTAGCTGTTCATGTAAGGGAGGCTAAAAGCTAATAGCATATAAGCATATAAGGAGCCAAAAAGCCACTTGTGAGAAATAAAACTCGAAAGGCCAACATCTGAGAATGAGTAGGAAGACATAGAAGACCAGGGGCCTCATGTACAAAACGTGCGGCGCACAAAAAACGTGCGTACGCCACTTTCTACGCTCACAGTCGGATGTTCAAAGAATGACTTGAACGTAGAAAGTTGCGGTCTTTCACGCACACACCAGGGCTGGTGTACGCACTTTTCTGAGGCTTTGTCCGTTGGCGACACTCACTGGTGATGCAGTGAAGTGCAGAATATGAGGAAACGTAACGTCAACAATAAGTTCACAACCACGTGAAGGACACGACGGCCCCCACATTACCAGATAAATTACACAAGAGTGGAGCTGCAACAATCTCACAATCAACCACATGATCTGAACAAACAGCTAAAGACAGGAACTCAACGATGGAACCTGCAAATCCTGATGGAGCTTTGGCTCCTTTAGAGGAATCTGCTGGGACCACACCGATCTGCTGGTCCAGGACTAAGACTGGACCATCAGCTGGTTTAGTCTGGATCTGCTGGTCCAGGACTAAGACTGGACCATCAGCTGGTTTAGGTACCAAGAGGATCTTCTGGATCTCTGCCCTGAACTGGACCAGCTGCTCCGGTTCAGACCAACATGATGCTTCAGCTGGAGCTGCTGACAGGTCGGACATCTCTGTCACCATGACGACCATATGGGACGAGGACTGGAGATTAAAGCCAGATCCTAAAACATCCCATAACTGTGTCTGGACAGAAATACATTAAAATACATTTTGCAGCGAAAAACCGGTTCTGTAAAGTTGTCTTTTAAAATAAAACTAAGATGTCACGGAAAGGTCGGTTGGTACGAACTGATGTGACTCAGCAATGATTAATAAAGTTTTTATTGAATGTTTAGGCAACTTTCAGAGTCTGATATGGAGTCGGCTGCAGGAGCTGCAGGATCCAGAAAGTGTTTCTCCGGTGATGAACCGGGATCCAGACCGGTCTCTCCTCCTGCGGATGCAACACTCCGAGTTACAGCAACTTTGCTCTTTATTCCTCACGTTTGCAGCTCGATAATCCCGTCGGCACAAGTTGTCTTTCTGCAGCAGAGGAATCAGATCGTGATGCTTCATGTTTTAAATATAAGTTTATATTGTTCATATTGTTATACTTATGAGAGTGGGGATCGCGGACATCCACAATGTGTAAGACTCAATAAACATGTACGTTGGTCTTAATCCGTCAGTATATAATACGCGTGACTGAATGAGGAGCCGTTTTTCCTCCCCCCAACTTCAGTTCTGGTGTCGGTTCTTAAAATACAAACAAGAAAAGCGTGTAATGATGCACTAACGCTGCACATAAATATTCACAAACCCATACAATCATAATAAAACCACAACTCTTCACAGAACGCAACACAAAGCAAAGAACAGCATTACCCATAATGCATTGCATCTTAAATCGGAAGAAATGCCCCCAATAAATTATTTTTCCAAGCCTCAACTTTTGACAGGACTGTCTCCAGCTCACAGCTGATGTTTTTTTGCAAGTTCCGTTTTTTAATGGATAATTATCTTCATTATCATATTCAAATGTATGTTTATTTGAAGGATAGGAGTGTTGGGGCGGAGTCAGGGCGGAGTGTTGTGCTCCCGTATGTGCGCTCAAATCCATGCTGATTGAAGGAACCTGCGTGGATTTGGGCGTATGCACAGTTTTGTACATCTGAATTTTTTTTGCGTATGCAAGAATTCCACGCACGGATTGACGTTGAAATCCACGCACTCTTTGTACATGAGGCCCCAGATCTGGAGGAGGGAAAAATAAAAGAGAAAAAAATGACCTTTTCAAAACTCTCAACTTCATACTGTCACCTTGTTTCCATGTGAACAGAATCCATCTATGTCTGTCATTTATGAACTAAACTGTTCAAATTGCTTAGATTTATTCTCCTGCTGCATGTTATTTCCTACAGACAAGATTCCCTAAAAACAAAGGATAGATGCAGCATATTTAATTATATTTATCTTTAATTGCTAAATTAAGTCTGATTACAAAACTTCTTTCTACTTGAACATGTTTGCCTACGCAGCATCCACCTCTATATTAATGCTACCACACCAAATGCATCTCACACATTAGTATAACATTTTTAGGTGACTGAGGATATAAAGTAAATGAGCTCAATTGAGGTTAAAATTAAGAGAGGAAATGAAAATGTTACTCGGAGTGGTGCAGTTAGACTATCATGATAAAAACGCTATGATAAAAGCAGATTTCTCGTCCCAAATGAGAGGCTTTTTTTAAATCACTTTTTATCTGTACAGTGACCTTGAGTGCCAGGAAGGCACCTATAAATAAAATGTATTATTATTATTATCATTATTATGACTTTTAATCCATTTAGTCTCTGTTCCCATCTATTCATCTGTTTCTGCCAGTCCATCTGAAAGGGTGGTGAGGTTATTTCAGACATTTGCCAATAGTGATACAGTTTCTACCATTGTTAAAGAATCCAGCTTGAAGTAGAGCGTCCTCTTCCTAATGTATATTTCATTAGGGCTCTTGGCACTTTTGTTGATGATGGGTTTATTTTATATATCATGGATCAGCACAGTACAACAAATCAGGTAAAATGTTCTTACACACACACCCCTACACTTTCCTATACGCTGCTATAAATGAGCTGCCTCTTCAATATCCATCCATCAAAGATCAGCTTGAACTCCTGCTGCATTTCTATCATGTTAAATGAAATGTTTTTTTGCATAAAATCTGAGACAAAGCCAGTCCTGACAATGGATGCCAGCCAAAGACATTCAGACAAACCTGTGAACATCTGCTGGAGAACAGAGCCGAGACATTTCTGCTGAATGAGAGCTTGTTTAGAAATATATTGGAGTGTAAAATTATAGCTTCCACTCATTTCCTCAAATCAATAATAAAAGAAACACAAATGAAGAGGAAGATGCCCACTCGGATGCGGATAAAGAGGAAAAAAAGGTTTTCTGGACAGGAAGGTTTTTAAAAATCCATAATCAACGTTTCAAAAACACTCCCACTTTGTCCTTTTTACTTTTTAAAGTGAGATCTACATTAATACAGCATATCCGATAAGTATGATGTTTATTAAATAATTCCCTGATTGATTAATGAGCCCTATCCTTGTCTTTTCATGCCATTTTCACGTATTTTTCAGTATAAAAACTTGTGTCACAGTAATCCACCTTGTCTTTTGCCCCTCTCTTTTCCAAATATGTTTGTCAAAAAAAACATTTTCATTCTGCAGCCAGTAACTTTACTTATTTTTACCATACATTTCAATTATTCTGCAAAAAAAGAAGAAAAAAACATGTTTGTCTCAATAATTGTTGGATTTTTGCTTGTGAATTATATATTTGTTAGGGAAAAGGTATACATACTTCAGTAAAAAGTTCCAGTTTCCAGCCTTCCATCCATCCATCCATCCATCCATTTTCCCATTTAGGGTCACAGGGATCGGCTGTTTTGTGTGAGATAAATTTGCTGTTTTCTGCAATTTGTATGCAATACTTGCTGCAGCAATACTTTATGATGGAAAGTCCATTATTCTTTTTTATTTATTTTTTTCGTGCTGCATATCAGGACCTGCAGGTTTATCAGCATCACAACTGGAGGGTGTTTTTTTCCATTATTAGAGATTGAGGAAATGAGTGGAAGCTATAATTTGACACTCTTGTATATTTCTGGATGACCTGTCATTCAGCAGAGACATCATCGCTCCGCTCTCCAGCAGATGTTCACTGCTTTGTCTGACTGGCCTGGTTGGCATCTTTATCTATTTTTTTTTTTCATGTTCAGAGGATTGGCTTTGTTTCAGATGGATTTATTGTCAAAATGAGGCCAAACAGATTATTTATTTTCGGGATTTTTTTTTGCTACAGTTGCTCCTCATACACACTCGTTTTGTATGTCCAGTACATGTTCACAAGCATATCATGGAAGAGGAAAAATCGAGGACCGTCACGTCGCCCGGATCGGCGTCACCGGGGCCCCTCCGTGGTGCCAGGCCTGAGGTTGGTGCTTGAAGGCGAGCGCCTGGTGGCCGGGTCTTTGCCTGTGGGACCCGGCCGGGCTCAGCCCGAAATGGCGACGTGGGCCCGCCTTCCCGTAGGCCCAACACCCGCAGGAAGGACCGTGATAAGCTGGTGCCATGTGGACTGGGTAGCAGTCGTGGCGGGGTGCCTCGACGACCCAATCACTGGACCAAAACCCTTGCAGTAGGGACATGGAATGTCACCACGCTGGGGGGGAAGGAGCCAGAGCTTGTGCGTGAGGTTGAGAGATACCGGCTAGAGATAGTCGGGCTCACCTCTACACATAGCTTGGGCTCTGGAACCCAGCTCCTTGAAAGTGGCTGGACCCTCCACTACTCTGGAGTTGCCCAGGGTGAGAGGCGGCAAGCTGGTGTGGGCTTGTTTATAGCCCCTCAGCTCAGTCGCAATGTGTTGGAGTTTACCCCGGTGAACGAGAGGGTCGCTTCCCTGCGCCTTCGGGTCGGAAAAAGGTCTCTCACTGTTGTTTGTGCCTAAGGGCCGAACAGCAGTGCGGAGTACCCGGCCTTCTTGGAGTCCCTGGGAGGAGTACTGGATAGTGCTCCAACTGGGGACTCCATTGTTCTACTGGGGGACTTCAACACTCACGTGGGCAATGACAGTGATACCTGGAGAGGCGTGATTGGGAGGAACGGCCTCGCCGATCTGAACCCGAGCAGTGCTTTGTTGTTGGACTTCTGTGCTAGCCATGGTTTGTCCATAACAAACACCATGTTCAGGCATAAGGGTGTCCATCAGTGCACGTGGCACCAGGACACCCTAGGCCGGAGGTCAATGATCGACTCTGTTGTCGTTTCATCTGACCTTCGGCCGTATGTCTTGGACACTCGGGTGAAGAGAGGGGCTGAGCTGTCAACTAATCACCACCTGGTGGTGAGTTGGATGCGCTGGCAGAGGAGGAAGTTGGACAGACCGGGCAAACCCAAACGGATTGTGAGGGTCTGTTGGGAACGTCTGGCTGAGCCCTCTGTCAGGGACATCTTCAACTCTCACCTCCGAGAGAACTCTCAGATCTCGGGGGAGGCGGGGGACATTGAGTCCGAGTGGACCATGTTCTCTGCCTCCATTGTCGACGCGGCGGCTCGAAGTTGTGGATGCAAGGTCTCCGGTGCCTGTCGTGGCGGCAATCCTAGAAAGCGGTGGTGGACACCGGAAGTAAAGGATGCCGTCAGACTGACGAAGGAGTCCTACCGAGCTATGTTAGCCTGTGGGACTCCTGACGCGGTAGATAGGTACCGGCAGGCAAAGCAAGCCACAGCTCGGGCAGTCCTGGAGGCAAAAACTCGGGTCTGGGAGGAGTTCGGTGAGGCCATGGAAGAAGACTTTCTGTCGGCGTCGAGGAAATTCTGGCAGACCGTTCGGCGCCTCAGAAGGGGGAAGCAGTACTCTGCCGGCACCGTTTACGGTGCGGGTGGGGAGCTGTTCACCTCGACTAGGGACATCGTTGGACAGTGGAAGGAATACTTCGAGGACCTCCTCAATCCGACTAACATGCCTTCCATTGAGGAAGCAGAGAGTGTGGACTCAGGGATGTGCTCATCCATCACCCAAGCCGAGGTCACTGAGGTAGTTTGTAAGCTCCTCAGTGGCAGGGCACCGGGGATGGATGAGATTCGCCCTCATCCACCTCAAGTCTCTTGATGTCGTAGGGCTATCTTGGTTGACACGCCTCTGCGACATCGCATGGAGGAAGGGGACAGTACCGCTGGAGTGGCAAAACAGGGTAGTGGTCCCTCTTTTTAAAAAGGGGGACCGGAGAGTGTGTTCCAACTATAGGGGGATCACACTTCTCAGCCTCCCCAGGAAAGTCTACGCCAAGGTACTGGAGAGGAGAATACGGCCGATAGTTGAACCTCAGATTCCGGAGGAACAATGCGTTTTTCGTCCCGATCGTGGAACACTGGACCAGCTCTACACCCTCCGCAGGGTGCTCAAGGGTTAATGGGAATATGCCCAACCAGTCTACATGTGTTTTGTGGATCTGGAGAAGGCATTTGACCGTGTCCCTCGTGCCATTCTGTGGGGGGTGCTGAGTGAGTATGGAGTCCGGGGCCCTCTAATAAGGGCTGTCCGGTCTCTATATGATCGGAGCAGGAGTTTGGTTCGCATTGCTGGCAGTAGATCAGACTTGTTCCCGGTGCATGTTGGACTCCGGCAGGGCTGCCCTTTGTCACCGGTCCTGTTCATAATTTTTATGGACAGGATTTCTAGGCGTAACCTCAGGATTTCATCTCTGCTTTTTGCGGATGATGATGTCCTGTTGGCTTCATCGGACCGGGACCTTCAGCATGTGCTGGGGCGGTTTGAGGCCAAGTGCGACGCGGCAGGGATGAAAATCAGCACCTCCAAAACCGAGGCCATGGTTCTCCACCGGGAAAGGGTGGCGTGCCTTCTCCGGGTGGGTGGAGAAGTCCTGCCTCAGGTGGAGGAGTTCAAGTATCTCGGGGTCTTGTTCACGAGTGAGGGAACAATGGAGCGTGAGATTGACAGACGGATCGGTGCAGCGTCCACAGTTATGCGGTCGGTGTACCGGACCGTCGTGGTGAAGAAGGAGCTGAGTCGAAAGGCGAAGCTCTTGATTTACCGGTCAATCTACGCACCTACCCTCACCTATGGTCATGAACTTTGGGTAGTGACCGAAAGGACAAGATCGCGGATACAAGCGGCCGAGATGAATTTCCTCCGCAGGGTGGCTGGACGCTCCCTTAGAGATAGGGTGAGGAGTTCGGTCACCCGGGAGGAGCTCGGAGTCGAGCCGCTGCTCCTTCACATTGAGAGGAGTCAGCTGAGGTGGCCTGGGCATCTGTATCGGATGCCTCCTGGATGGGACTGTCCCACCGGGAGGAGACCCTGGGGAAGACCCAGGGCACGCTGGAGAGACTATGTCTCTCAACTGGCCTGGGAACGCCTCGCACTCCCCTCGGAAGAGCTGGAGGAAGTGTCTGGGGTGAAGGAAGTCTGGGCATCCCTGTTGAGACTGCTGCCCCCGCGACCCGGTTCAGGATAAGCGGCGGAAAATGGATGGATGGATGGATACATGTGCTGGTTTTGTTTCCTTGAATTCTGAGAAAACGTCACCAGACCCGAAGAAAAAGAGAGCGAGAGAAATCTGCAAAAAGTGTTTCCATTACACTTTTGCTACTATTGACATGTCTGAAAAGCCACCTTGTGAAAGTGTAAAAAGGTTTTTGGAATATTTGGCAGGTTTTCTTTTATAATTCGAGGTGTGTCCATTAGAGGTTTTTCTTTGTGATATTTAGGTTTTGTGCAGTTCTAGAGGTAATGGAAACACGACTAGAAATAACGGCCACATGGCTGGCTTATACTGTAAATTGGACTCTTTCAAACTCAAACTGAAATGTAGGTTTGCCATGATTGTTTCTTGAATAACCAAATATATATGGTCACAATCAGTAAAGTAAATGGTTGCCAAATGATGTCAGTCAGGGAAGACTTTGTCACATTCGTCTGTACTGGGAACAAAATACTCGGGGCAGAGGTTTTAGAATAGACAGCCAGGAGAATCGCTGCAAGTCTTTTCTGATTGAATGTGTCTTTTGTTGTAACCCCTTGCCTCTCACCTGAAATGAGCTGGGATAGGCTCCAGCAGACCCCCGTGACCCCGCAAGGGATAAAGCGGGTATAGATAATGGATGGATGGATGGATGGATGGATGTGTCTTTTGTTTGTTGTCTGTAATGGATTTCTGACAGCTGCAATATAAAAATCACAGAGGATTCAGTGAAACCTGAAAACAAAGTTTGTTCAGATTGCTGCCTGTAGGAAAAAGTGATAATTACTGCTAGTATGGAGCTCATCTAACAAGGAGCTACATTCAGTTTTGCATGTCAGACAATCCCAGAAGAAGGGATTTGCAGTTCCTCGACTGACCATTAGGGGCTTGTTCCAAGACCAGGAAAGGTACAGTATACCTCGTTAGGTAAAATTATGTAAGGCTGCAAACTTCTGAATAATTAGGGGATTGTTTTTTCTTAGCAACAGCTGCATTAGTCACTTTAGCTCAGAATTCTTCATACTTTTGTTGAACTTGAAATCTTGAGCTGTGAATAGACAACAGATCGTAGTAATTCTCTCTTTTTAAAAGATTGCATGTCTTGTTTACTGTGTTAATTGTGAAGCCAGACTGCTGTGACAGGGTCTGATATGGCCTTGAGGAGGTTCAAGGACGAAGGCTAGCCCAGATGCAGGCATTAACCAGCAGGGGCCTTTACCCACCGCCAAAGCTGAGTGTGCAGAGCAACCTCCACCCTGTTCGCTGGAATAAGCCAACTCATCCTACCAAGCCCCCCCTCCAGGTTGGCCTGGATCTTCTCAGACTGAGTAGCTTTGCCCAGACATCCAACCATAACTGCCCTTCACGGAACCCCAGGGACGCCCGGGTCACGGTTCGAAACTCAAATGTTTTTCTGCGATGACATTGGAAATGAAGATGGATGCACAGATCTGAACAGAGAGAATGCAGGGTAATGAGAGTTACCATAATAGCTTAGCATGATGACAAGCCTAGCTGAATCATCTGAAGTTAGATTGGCATGTTCAATTCAATTGTCAAGCTTGTGTGCTCTGCATGTTTTGGATTTAATTTTTTTTAACGTGGGCTGGGTTGGGGCATCTCCTTCTACTATAGGGCCGTTTCCACTAGCAAGAGTTCTGGGTAGATTTTTCGTGGCTGGGCCGTTTCCGCGTGTCTCCATGAACAGGAATGGCCCTTTTAATGTGGCCTTCAGGCAGAGCCGACCCAAGGCATAAGCAAACTAAGCGGCTGCTTAGAGCCCTGTGACCACTAGTGGCCCCCCAAGAGTTAAAAATAAAATAAAATAAAATAAAAGATACAATTATTTTTTTATGTGTGAGTGATGATTCATACATTATCAAAGGTATGTTATCGTACAAAAAAACAATAATTAATATTATTACATAAACAATATTATGTTAACAGACTAGAGTAGACTACAGCTGGCATATTGACTACTGCCTCTCGTCTCCATAGCTCCACTGGTAATGTGTTAATTCAACCGTGCATTGCACGTGGCACTTCGCATCTGAGGAGTAGGTTGAAGGCCCATTGTGTCGTAAAAACAGACTTCATTTGTTTATTCTATTTAATAATGTCTGTTTTTGTACATTTGAATTTATTCTTATATGGAGAACATATTGATGAGGTACTGTTTATCTAAGTTGAGTGATTTTAATTATAGTTTTAGTTTTTGTAGTACTTTGTTGTTGCACTTAATTGTTGTTGTTCCACTTCAAATTGTTGTTGCACATTGCTGTTGCAGTTTATTTAAAACCAAAAATAAAGTAGATAACGTGTTTACAGTAAATGGTTTATGAATTATCTATTTTATTATTTTGTTTCTTTTAGTAGGCCTACACTGTAGATGACACTCAGTATCACACTTAGTTCTATATCATTTTAAATATTAAGTGTAAATCAACCCCAGGCCGCTCTTGTAGCTGAATTTGCTACCATTTCAGATTAAAAACCATAGATGGGTAAAAACATGCCAGGCTGACAATAGGATGATGGAAACAACACTGATACAACTGTGCAGCTCTTTGACGTTATGTCTATTGCTTCTCTGTGTGGCCAGTAGGGGCAGTTGCTGACTTGCAAAATATTAATTGAAAGATTTTTCTGCAAGTTTGTTAATCTGTTGTCTGCTTCCATGGTCTTAATCACTGTGGATTACAATCTAACTACAACAAAAAGTTCTTACATTTAGTTTTACAAGTGTATTTGTAATGACATGGAAGAACATGAAATACGTTTACAGTGGGTGTGTGAATGATCAATAATCAGTATTATTGGCAGTAATAGAGGGCCCCAAAATTAAATTTAGCTTAGGGCCCCATGGTGGCTTGGGCCGGCCCTGCCTTCAGGAACCTTTTACGGGGGCGAAAAACGGCGTGTGATACACACACACATAATGTACAGAGAGACAGACAGACAGACAGATTTATCTCACTTTTGGCAAAAACAAAGGATTTCCTAAGGATTATATGCTCCCAGTTGTTGTTTTTTTACCATGATTCATTTCCTAAGTGTGAGGGCTGCCCTCATTAATATTACTGAATGTGTTTGGTGTGACATTTTTCCACAGTTGATGATATTTAATAGGCAATAGTGTAAAGAAAAAAACACTACTCTTTATCCATGTCAGTGTGCAGAAGTTTGTGTGACAAACAAAACAGGCAATAACCCCAGAGGTCTCCTTACGTGTAAGCTGTCATCTGTGGAGCAGAAGGTGGAATCGGACATCAGAGGAACAAGACACGAGAGGACGAGAATATGAGAGGAAGCAAAAAACAACAGAGCTCACACCTCCTATCCAGAAATGTTTGTGAATCAGAGGGGAATAAAATAAAAAAAAGGGGGAGAAGTGGGAGAAAGGTCTGGATAAATAGATGCTCTTTACTGATAGATCCATGGCAACGTTTCCAATTCAGGCAGCTTAAAAAGCTATCCAAATAGAAAGACAGCAGATGGTCCACATAGTACAAATATGAGACAAAAGCAAGCAGTTTTATTTCTGAATTTCTTTCATTAGGTGTGAAGTTATATACGTCATCACAGTCACTGTTGCCGGGGTAGACAATTGACAAATTCTCACTCTGCCCTCTTAGCAACTCACTTCATTGGTTTACCTTTGTGAATCAATGAAAACCAGTCTTTTTAAATACTGTTGCTATTTCTGTTGTGGTTTACCTCAGTATCTTCTAGTGAATCCTGTGCAGGTAACTTTTACACACTGTAACAAAGGATTTACTTATAAAATAACCTTGTGTTACTCTGGGTAACTTTTCAGTAAGTACAACACAAACTATATCCATTGTCCAATCTTTTAAAGATTTAAAATCATGCTAAAAGGCCCCTTGTATTTTTTTTTATTAAATTTTTTCTTCTGGCCGACAGCTATACTCCATTAAGGACACTAAGCTTTGTGAGGGTGAGGATCAAAATGCAGGTGATGATGGAGGCAGGAGTAATCAAATAAAAGTTATTTAACAGAAAAAAGAAAGCTCTGTACTGCTTGAAAGATGAAAGCAGAAAATAAGTCACTACATGAAAAAAAAAGTTTAATTAAACAGATGGACTGGCAGGGAAAAGGAAGATGAGAAAAAACTGCCATTGCTCAATATGCCAAGGTTGGACTTGGGTGCTTGTTTGGAAGTATGACATGGAAGAACATACTTTGGAGGATGAGACATATTTGAATCTTTCTGTAAATGGAACAGCCATGTATTTGCGCGCTTGATGGCATCACAGCTCATCTGGCAGGCTAACAAGTGTTAAAAATTGTGAGCATAAAATAAACCAAACATTAATACAACTCAACAGACTGACTTCCTGTTATGCAATGTTTAGGTCTGCAGATTTTTCCTCTAACCGCAAGCAGAGATCAACACAGCACATGCATCTGTCTTAAAAAACATCCATCCCCAGACCCCCAGATGCCATAGAGCCAGTAACTTCCATAAATTTGATCATCCAGGATCATCCTGTCAGACTGGGGAAGGGGTTAAAGGGTCTATAAATAGCCATGTTAAATTAATGGGAACATTTCAAAGGTGAAACAATCAGTAGTTTAAGGGGAAAATAAACTGTGTTTAATACTATCATCGATATCTTAAAGAAATCTGGCCACAAAATACTCGTTAAAAGATTTTGACTGATTGTTTCCAGCTTGGCCCTTAAAGGGTTTATTGTAATAATGCTGGCCAAACATCTGCAACCTGTATTGACCACATATTTACTAATAACAGTGAATTATGCTCCAAAGCAGTATCTGCTCCTATAGGTTTTAGTGACCATAATATTGTGGCCGTAGTAAGAAAAAGCAAGATTCCTAAGGCTGGGACTAAAATACTGTATAAAAGGTCATATAAAACATTTTGTAAAAATGATTTTGCTCAGGATATAAGGAATGTTGGGTGGAACCAAGTGTTAATGTTAAATGAGGTGGATAAAGCCCTAAATTTATTTACTGAACTATTTATCTCTGTGGCCGACAAACATGCTCCATTAAGAAGGTTCACAGTAAGATCTAATAAGGCACCATGGATTGATGGAGAACTCAGGGAGTGTATGCATAAAAGAGATGAGCTGAAGAAAGCTGCAATTGACTCTAAAGAAACTGAAAAGTGGAAAATGTATCGTGTAATGAGAAATAAAGTTACAAATCTTAACAGAAAAATGAAAAAAATATACTATCAAAACATGATTCAGGAAAGGAAGAATGATAGCAGCCAACTTTGGAAAACCCTGAATGAAATCATGGGTAGAGCTAAAACTAATATACCTTCTTTCATTGATGCCAAAGGAATTTTCTTAACAAAACCAAAGGACATTGCAAACCATTTTAATGAGTATTTTGTCGACAAAGTTGATAAGTTAAGAAAGGAAATGGGCTCCCCTCGTCAAAACGGTATGTCTTCTCAAATAATTGCTAACTATATAATGAGCAACAAACAATGTAGTTTTGAGTTTCAACCCATAGAAATTGAAAAGGTGGAAAAACTACTTGCTGGGCTAAATAATAGTAAATCAGCCGGTATAGATAATTTGGATGGAATGCTACTTAAAATTGTTTCAAATATAATTTCCTTGCCAGTTTGCCACATTTTTAATTTGAGTCTGAAGCAGGGGCTATTCCCACAGACCTGGAAATCTGCCAAGGTCGTACCTCTTCCTAAAAACAAACAGGATAGTTTCTCGGCTGCTAACAGCAGACCTATCAGCATCCTCCCAGTGTTAAGTAAGCTAATGGAAAAAGTTGTCTTTGAACAAATTCGTCACTACTTCTTTTTGAATGGATTGAATTCTGATTGTCAGCATGCGTATAAGGCAGACCACTCTACCTGTACTGCACTGACAGAAATGATTGATCATTTTTCAGCGTATATTGACAGGAAAATGATGGTTGGAGCTGTTTTGATTGACTTTAGCGCAGCATTTGATATTGTTGACCATGAGATATTATTAGCAAAACTAGCTGCATATGGGTTTTGTCCAACAGCAATCAAATGGATGAATAGCTACTTGTCCAATAGGACGCAGTCTGTATTTTTCAATGGGAGTTTTTCCTCCCCAAAGTATGTGCAGTGCGGCGTCCCCCAGGGGAGTTGCCTTGGGCCGTTACTCTTCGCAACTTTCACTAATGACATGCCCTATGCTTTGGACAAGTGCAGTGCTACACTTTTTGCAGATGATACAACTATATATTATGCATCAAATAATATGACAGAGTTAAGGAACACACTTCAATCAGAACTACAACTAATACTGCAATGGTTATGTGAGAATAAATTGGTGTTGAATGTGGCAAAGACTAAAAGCATCATGTTTGGGGCCAAACATGCTGCTAATAATAACAACAAGTTGGTCTTATCATTCAAAGGTTCAGGTATTGACCAGGTTCAAGAGGCTAAATTGCTCGGTGTCACACTTGATGAGCGGCTGTCTTGGGAAAAACATATTGAGAATTTGGTCAAGAGAATGGGTAAAGGTGTAGCATGTATCAGAAGATGTTCTGGTTTTCTTACTCCTGCCACTAGAGTACTGGTGATCCAAGCGCTGGTGTTATCTCACCTTGATTACTGCTCACCAATTTGGTCGGATGCAGCCAAAAAAGACCTCTCTAAGCTTCAAATTGCTCAGAATAAAGCTGCAAGGCTCGCATTGTGCTGTCCATCAGGGATGAGTACAGAGTACTGAAAGTTTGCATGCCAGTCTCTCATGGCTCAGAGTCCAGGACAGGTTGGCTTGTAACTTAATGGTTTTTTTCAGAAACATCTTCCACAGTAAACAACCAAACCATCTGTACTCACAGTTACATTATGTAAGAGATCACCACAGTTATAATACCAGGCAGGCTACTAGAGGTTCTCTAGTGCAGCCTTTCTCAACAGGGGTGTCGCGGCACCCTGGGGTGTCCCCTGACTGCTTTAGGGGTGTCATCAAAAAATTACCTATTCTGACATTTCATATATAAATATATGAATGCATACATAAATACATTCTTTTTGCCTATGAATGAATAAATAAATAAATACATAAATAAATAAGATACCGTATTTTGACGACCATTAGGCGCATATAAACGTCTTTTTTTTTTTTTTTTTAAATGTGCCGCGCACCCAATGACACAATGCGCCCATTGTATTATTGTCAGGCGGACGTAATTGTGGCCACCATGAGAAGTTAAAGGGGGAAGGGGGGCGCGTGAATCACCCGTGATTTGGGGACGTGTTAGAGACCATCATCATTAGAGACCAGCTGACTTTCGACATCCCGGTGAATCACACGGTGGAGAAGACGAGGACCAGCACGGTGGCGATCAGCACAACGGGGTATGAGAAGTCATCGTTCACTGTTGTGCTTGGTTGCCACGCTGATGGACAGAAATTATGGTGATTTTTAAAAGAAAGACTTTGCCTAAAGAGACTTTTCCAGCCGGAGTCATTATAAAGGCAAATGAAAAGGGCTGGATGGATGAAGGGGTGATGATCGAGTTGCTGTGGCAGGTCTATGTAAGGTGACCCGGTGATTTTTTCCACACATCACCATCACTGTTGATCTGGGACTATGCACGCCCATCTCACAGACAATGTAAAGAAAGAAGTGAAAAATATGAACGCTGTGCTTGCTGTTATTCCGGGAGGTCTGACGGAGGAACTCCAACCGCTGGACGTCGGTGTGAACCGGCCGTTCAAAGTGAAGCCTGAATTAAGGTTCCGCGTTAAATCGACGCAGAGCCTACGGCATAGGGTACGCCGTAGGGTACGCGGTGACGCGCACCTTACGTGCGCGTCATATGCATTTACAGCGATGCAGTGTGGTTTTTAATTATATTTTACTCTGGGGTGTCGTGAGATTTTATTCACTTTTGAAAGGTGTCATGACTGAAAAAAGGTTGAGAAAGGCTGCTCTAGTGAAACCCAAACCCAGAACAGATGCAGTCCGGAGGTCTATCATATATCGGGCTCTTTCTGTGTGGAACAAGTTGCCAATTTCAATTATTGAAGCACCGACTAAGACAAGTTTTAAAAAACTTTTTAAAAAACACATTAATTTATATCCAAATGTTATCTAAATCTTAGGGAATTAGATGAGATATATTTAATTTATTGTGATGGTTAGTTTTAGTGCACTTTAGTTCGTTTTAATTTGAAGCCTATACCGTTTGTTTTTATGTTTTGTTTTACGTCTTGCATTGTTTTTGTATGTTTGCTTTACTTGTTTTTATTGTTTTTATGTTTTGTCAGACATGATATTTATTGTGTCTCATGTGATGTTTTGTTGATGTCTTATTGTGTTTACGTTTTGTTGATTTATTGTGTCTTATGTGATGTTTTGTTGTGTGTGGACCCCAGGAAGAGTAGCTGCCACTCTGGTGGCAGCTAATGGGGATCCAGTTAAATAAACAAATAAACAAATAAAGAGGTCTCTGAATGTACAAGTCAAACATCTATGATGTGTACCAACAAGAAAATCAAACTTTGTCGTAGGACAACAGTGAAGACATCGTTGGAAAGGTCTTGACCTCGGGAGCAACATATGTCAATATGAGATTTGTGGGCAATTCCTGCTCCCCAGGTGTGCCCTTTGAACCTTGTACCTGTGACACTTTTGAAGGCCTATAGTTCAACAACAAAATATGCTAGGGACATGGGGTCAACAGTTTTGGAAAGCTCTGCACCTCTACTATCATGCCCGACAGTAGACCAATAGGGGGCGCCACTGAATAGGGTTAAAACCTATAAAAAACATGATTTCACCCTCTTACCAATACAAAAGTCAAAATCAGACCAGACAGGCGTGCTTCCCACCCTTAAAAACATATAATAAGCTTGCAAACTTCGTGATCACAGTTTTATATAATAGAGCTAATTCATTGGAACTACAAAAGCTATGACGTAGCACAATGCTGTGTATTGTAACTTGGCACAAATTTGTAGTTCTGGTAACCTCCTTCTGGTTTAGGGTTAAGATGTTGACATTAGGGTTCAGAAATCATATATCCGCTCATTTTTCAACAGACAAAGTGTGACCATAAAATGTATATTTATATTGTGAGTAGATGTATGTGATGGAAAAGATCAATATATGCATTTATTAGTGCTATTTTAACGTTTTGTCTTGCTGGCTATCTCGGCGACAGAAAGGGTTGTGTTCAATGGCGTAACGTATTAAGCAACGTTTCAAAACATATCTGCAGATCTTTCAGACCTCATCCCTCGATCTATTTTGTTTCTATGAAGTATTAATGTGGTTTATAATTTGTTTTAATATGGCGTGACTTCCAAACAAGAGCATTTAGTTCAGTATACCCGCAGTAGGATGGATTAATAAACGATTAATAAACCATGCATGATATACACTCACTGAAGAGAGATTGTGGGGAAAAAATGTATATTTCTCGCTAGAAATGTCATCAAACCACACTTTTAAATTGAAGTATATGCATTTGATCACCTGCTCTGAGCGTCACATATAGCCGCAGACGGGATTACATTGGATTGCTAAAGCTATTGCTAAAGACATTAATATTATTTCAATAAGCAACTCACCAAGTGATTACAGCCTATCATTTCTAAAAGTAAATGTAGAGATCACGCTTAACAAATTTTGTAAAATCTAAAACCAAACCACACAAGAATATACTTGCCCAGACCAACAAGAACAGAACAGTTTGAATGTCATCATAATCTTATTGATTGAAGGTATATTGATACAGTTCCTATTTAGCTGTACACAAGACTTGTCAGATGTTATTCCTGCGGTTCCATTAACAATATGCAATTAGAATCAGAATCAGAATACTTTATTGTCAGTGTACCTGGGTACAGTGATATTTGAAGCAGCATCACCTCTCCAGTGCAAGACAAATAACAGTAGTACCAGAATACAAAACAAAACAAACAACTTTATACTAATGAATAACTTACTGAAATTAGCGTCAGTGAGACCCCTGGGCCTGTTTGCCGGTCACAAGGACGTCATACCGGGGCGTGATAGGAGACAGTAAGACGCGCAGGGTATTCCTCACATCCAGTCTGCTTCTAAGTCTGGTCTTAGTGATGGTCATGGCAGAAAACCCTGCCTCGCACAAATACGACGTTGGGAACGGGAGCAGCGTCTTCAGAGCGAGCGTGCTGATCACGTTGTATTCTCCTGATGCTTTGATCCAGAAGGATGACAGTGATGTTGAATCAAAGAGTGTTTTCAGTCCTCCGTCATTCCTGAGGTCAATCAACTGGTCGTCTTGTTGTGATGGGAGCCGGTCTCGACCATCGTCGTTTTGAAATGGATCACGCATCCATGCTTTGCCATTCCTCTGGTCCTTTGCAGATGGAAAATAGCGCTCAAACGCATCGGACAGTGATGTCAGGTGGCTGTGTATCACCCTGCCAAGTCCCTCTGGCTCTTCCGAAAAGCTGGACAAGTTGTTTAACATGTCAAAAACACCCCAGTTGACGCGCTGTGCCCAGGTTGCCAGTTTGGCTTTGAATCCGGCGATTTTGTCTGCAAGTCTGAATGTATCAGCCATCCTCCCCTGCATCGTCAGATTTAAGCCATTCAAGGCCATGAACATGTCGCTCAAATATGCGAGTTTTGCGAGCCAGCTCTCATCACTAAAATGCGCTGCTAATGGTGACTGTCGGTCGTAGAGGAATTTCTGTAACTGCTCCCTTAACTCGAACACTCTGGTTAAGGCTTTTCCTTTCGACAGCCACCTAACCTCTGTATGTAGAAGAAGGCGCTTTTAATCGGCATCCAAGTCCTCGCACAATAGTTCAAACATCCGCGAATTCAGGGCATGGGCTTTGATGTAGTTAATGACCCGTATGGTGTTGTTCAGGACTGTGTGGAGTTCAGGGGACATTTTCTTACTTGCCAGCATCTCGCGGTGAATCATGCAGTGAGTCGACTCACATTCCGGCGCCACTTCTTTCAGCTTGGCAGTGAACCCGGACAACCGGCCAGTCATCGCGGCAGCCCCGTCAGTACAGACCCCGACACAAAACGCCCAATCCAGTTTGCCTGCAGCGTATTCGTTCAACACTCTGAATATTTCGGAGCCGGTGGTTGAGCTGGGAAGTGAAAGACAACAGAGTTAATCTTCATGCACCTCATCTTGATACACATATCGGACATACACCAACATCATTGCTTTATTTTCCACATCAGTAGATTCGTCCACATGTATTGCATACCACGGTGATGCTTTTGTTCTGTCCAGCAATTGTCCCTCAATATCCTCGGCAATGTCATCAATTCTCCTGGCAACAGTATTGTTGGAAAGTGGAACCTTTCCCACTATGCCAGCTGCTTTTTCCCCCAAAAGTTCGAGGCAGATGTCTTTTGCAGCGGGCAGTATTAGCTCCTCTCCAATTGTAAAGGGCTTTTTAGCTTTTGCAATCCGGTGAGCAACGAGATATGAAGCCCTCGTTGCAGCGACGTTAGCTGATGTTGTGGCCTTTAAAACTTGCTTCTGCAAATCTAACTCCCGTTTTTTCCTTTCGAAAAAATCCACTGGTTTGTCTTTGAGAGAAGGATGTTTTGTATTTAAGTGTCTTTGGAGCTTGGATGGCTTCATTGCTTCGTTGGCGAGCGTTTCTCCACATAAAATACATAGTGGGTTTGGCGCCTCCAAATCTCCCGCTGCAACAAATCCGTATTTTATATACATAATGTCGTACTTGCGATTAAAGCTTTTGCTTTTCTTTTTGGTAGGACTTTCCACTTGTTCATCACCATTTCTTTTACTCGAACAACCAGGAAAGAAATGGCTCATGGAGGTTTGCTGAGGTCAGTGGCGGCCTTTGGCATCAGGGGGCCCGTTTCAATATTTAATATGGGGCCCTATTTATTACTATATTTGCCAGCTATGTGTCCTGCGTCCGTGACGCATTATAAGCTGAAGAACGCAGTAAATGCATCCATGTGTGAGGCATGGATGCGTTTACTGCGTTGGTGTTATTAGAGTGGGCGGCAGCCGCTGCTGTAGTCGGTGCTGGACCAAAGAAACAGGTCACTTTCAGAAGACTACTGTTACCTTTCTTAATTTCCAGTCCTATCTCCGAACCGTAGTTGGGAGAGCTGGTATTTAAATACGGTTTCTGGCTCGTTGCTGGTAACCGGCGGTTGTCAAGGAGTCCGGGGAAAGTGAGGGAAAAAAGGACGGAGGAAAAATACTGTCCGTGCAACGTCGCACATTTATTACAAACTTGTAAAGAGCAAACAAAACACGCGAGGGCCGACAACTGAAAACTAACGGAGGACACACTGAAAAGTAACTGAACACGTGTACCGGTCTTCCACACGCGCACACCTGCATCTCCCTCTCTCTCCTCCGCTGCACCCACACGTCTCACACACACACACACGAACACACACACCGCCTTAAAGGGGACCGGGCTGGCCGGTAACACTACTCACAGCTTTCTTTTTTATATCTGCTAATTTTCGCTTTTCAGCACCACTCTGGTATGTTCGTTTCATTTTTCTTGGATGTTAGCTGGTTAGTTTAATGGCGGGTAGTGATTTATCATTGTGTCTTCCTTGCGCATTTATTTTTTTGTCAGTCAGTTGGGGGCCCCCTGGTGGCCGGGGCCCGTTTCAACTGAAACGGTTGAAACATAGGTAAGGCCGCCTATGGCTGAGGTCCGCTCATCTCTGCAGCTGACTGTACCTAACCTGCACACACATAGACACAAGTACGTTTACATGCAGCAAAGAGATCAGATTTCTGATAGTATCAGATTACAACATGCAGAAAGATCGGATTGGATTATGGGTTAAACTATTTTACAACAAATCTGCATTCCCAGTTGCAGTGTTTACATGCTGCAGAGTTTACATGCTGTTCAGAGATCAGATAAAGAGCATGGCTGGTTCCGTGATGCTAGGTGGCGCTGTAACCATTTCAACAAAGAGCCACCTCCGGTTGACTTCCACTTAACAAGTAGAGAAGATGAGAAACTACTCGACAACGTAAAATATTGACTGTGTGACGCTAACACTTATTGTAATAAGTACCTGTAGATGCTAAAAGGCTCTGGAGAGAACACTTGAGCCTCCGAAGTAATACGTACACAGGCCACGTGGTGCTAGCCCGGCGGTTAGCATGATGCCAACACACTCAGATTTGGGCTAAGCATTGTTAACACACACATAAACACGACAGGTTGGCTATGGTGGTTACTCCGAACACCGAAATAAATATTACCTAACTAACTACTATATGGAGGAAATAATGATCTCAGCTGTGAGTTTGTACTAACCAGTATGTTTACATGCAGCAAAGAGTTCAGATTTCGGATTGTATCAGATAAACACATGCAGAAACAAAACATGAAAAGTTTTACTTACCAAATCAGGGCAGATGATAAACAGCGCTGAAGAAAATGAGGTAAAAAAAAAACCAGGTAGTGGTGGTGGTTCGAAAGTCCGCTGAATCCGCTCCGCAGGAAGACGAATTTAAAATGGCGCCGAATGAGCTTTGCCGAGGTGAGATAAGGTGAGATGAGACCCCGCCCACCACGACGTTGTGAGGTCATGATGTCATGACGCTCCTGTGCGATTCCTAAAAAATAAATGATAAAATAAAATAAAACGTCTCGTATTTTTTCTCCATCAAGTGGGTGAAATGGGTTCTGGATGGCAGGACGTACTCTGGGTTGAACTGGTATCATTTGTTGAAACCCGTCACCATCACCATGGAGAGCTGCTCATATCACAGATCAGCTGCAGTATTGATCAGTGAGCGCAGTCGTCTGGTGCGGGGAACACGTCTGCTTCTTTTGCAGAAAGGGGTCCATGGTGGCTCTTCATCGGTCTGCATGCATTTAATTTAAAATACTTTTGTCAGGCACAGTCAGGCATAACGTTAAAGCTCTCTTTTAAAGCCAAAATACGCTTAATATCTTACCAAGCCGAGTCCGTTTCGTTCAACTGTCCGAGGTGCTTTTTTCTCTTCAAATGCTCGTGCATTACAAACGTGCTCCCGTGATAAGCAAGGTCTCCTTTGCAAACCTTGCAAGTCTTCTTTTTATTCGCCGTATCCAGGTTAAAATGCTCCCGAACTTTTGAAGTTTTGTTACCCTCAGCTGCGCTGAGACGCAAAAAAAAAAAAAAAAAAGCTGCGCTGAGACGCTGTGGTGCTGCGCGGCTCTCGGCAGAGATTGTATGAGGTGAAGTGAAGTGAGATGCATCACTCCATTGGAAAAAAAAACGTCTGGTGACTATTGCCGACAATTTTGATTATCGCTTTTTGTCGACAACGTCGACGAATCGTTGCAGCCCTAATTATGATCGGAACACAAGCCATTTCACTGTTGACATGACTTTCAGCTTTAAATGTCAATACAAGATAACCAGAAAGTTAAACTACATGTAGGAACAAAATTTTCTTTCCTGAAGGCAGAGTTATTTTTTTGGACACCGACACATTTAATGGCTTTTTGACCAAAAAAAGACATCCCTAATAAGAGGTAGATAGTGCTGGGTTTTCATTCTTCCTTTTTTTTTGCAGTAATTTCCTAGCAGTGTAGTCAAATTGGTGAGGGGGGGGATTTTGTCCAAGCTGGAATACAAGAACCACTTGGCTAGAAGAGTGCAAACCACTTTTCTATGACAAGATAAGAGGTCAGCACTTTTCTTGTCACAGAAAATTGACTGATGAAAAGCTGATTCAAGTCATTCAAGTTTCAGACGTCTTAACAATTTCTAACAGTGGTTAGGAAATGTGTGCCATGAACGGTTGGAGAAATGCTTTTCTTTTTTACTTCAAATGAAAAGGCCTCACTTTTTCTTGAGAAGTCCTTCAGAACACAAAATCTTTATCTTCAGCAAATGACAATTGGCTGTTTGGACCATACAATTTTTATGTTCTCTCCTCACACTGCAAATGTACTTTTAATTAGGGCCCGAGCACTGACAGTGCGAAGGCCCTATTGTATCTGTAGGAATTTTTTCTTTCTTTCTTTAGTCTTTCTTTCCTCTGACAAAAGGAGGGCCTTTTTGCCCCCCTAAACGTGCCCAAAAAGTCACCAAATTTTGCACGCAAGCCAGGCCTGGCGAAAAATGTTATATTTAAAGGTTTGCATTAATGGGCGTGACAAAATGGCTCAACAGCGCCCCCTAGAAAACTTTGTGCCTCAAGCCCCACAATCCGGTTTGATGTACATGCACGAAAATCGGTACACACCTGTATCATGTCGCAACTTAAAGAAAAGTCTCTTGGCGCCATGGCCGAAACTGAACAGGAAGTCAGCCATTTTGAATTAATCGTGTAATTTTGGCGCAATTTATGCCATTCCTTCGGCAGTTAATACGGCCCGAACCGTAACGTGCACCCAGGTGTGTTATACATCAAAATATGTGTCTCCATCCTGCGACTACGCACATTACTTTTCTCTTTCAAAAGCGTTACCGTGGCTACGCTAGATGCCAAAAAGCTTCTGGATTTTTAGAGATTGTCTTGATTTTCTTATATTGCCCTGATTAAGCCTTTGTTCTTCATGTATGCTTATTTGCCAAATATCCTGTGTACTAAACTTTGCTTTACTTCTTGCCTTATCTACCTTATGTTTCTCTCTGTCCTGATTGTCTACACCTGTGTCTCATCAACACCTGTGTCTATAAATTCTCATGCCTTTTCCTTCATTTCCTGCTGTGCTGTTGTCATTAAATAAATCTTCTTCCCTTTTGTTGATGCTTTTGGGTTTTTCATTTTTGGGTTTTCTACTAGGGGCATGTACCATGCTGGTGGTGTATAGTGGTTGGCACTGTTACCTCAAAGCAAGAACACTCCTGCCCTGAATTCCAATCTCCCCCCTCACAGACTCACACACTTACAGGCGCGCTCCAGCGACTTGCGTAAGGGTTCAGGGCTGTCCCATTCCTAAAGTCGTTAAGTGCGCGAGGGCTCCCAGCAGACATTTTGGCTGAATTCCAATCTCCACCCTCACAGACTCACACACTTACTTGCGCGCTCCCGCGACTTGCATAAGAGTTTAGGGCTGTCCCATTCCTGCATTTGTTAAGTGCGCGAGGACTCCCGGCAGACATTTTGAGCCCTTACTGCTCACTACCCATAAGTCCGCATCTCCGCAGACTTTTGGAAAGGGAATTACCCACAGTTCATTGCGTTGTGACATAAAAGGAGGTTACCAGGGAGAATGTAAACAAAACAGGGGGCGGAGGAAAAGGAACCATGTGCGACTGTGAGACGAAAGAAGTTCACCTGTAAGTATAAATACATAGCCCACTGGTGATTTAAATTCAGAAACTGTTGTCCCGTGATGATTTTTCAACGGCCCTATTATTTCCTTTACAAACAGGGAGCGACCAACAAACGGAGGGAAGAAAACCAAAAAAGGACAAATGAAGTTTTGGACTTTCTTCAAGACTAAAGACAAGAAAAGAGGCTGAGGGAGCTTGATGAAAAGGAGGAGAGGGAAAAGAAGAGGGATGACCAGTTATCTAAGTTAATTGACATTTTTGGGAAGATGGTGGACAAAATGTAGTTTTCTTCATCATTTTTTTATTCATAATTTGAGGTTCAATTTCTTTTGTATTCATTTTATATTAGACAAATCCTCAGTTGACCTGGTGTTGAATAAACAAGACTTGTTTTTCTTTAATCTGAGTACAGTGTTTGAATTAAGATTCCCTATGTTAACAGAAATGCATACATGTAAATACTAGCAAGTTAGTTTTAGATCCAACACAAACAAGTCAGGCAGTAATTTGGTTATTCATTTATATATGACCACAAAATTTAAACAATTTCAGCAAGTTGAACAAAAACGTTGCAGTAAATAGTGATAATATAACTGAAATATTTAGCTCAGGTTACCATCAATTTATACGCTCTCTTACAAAAATGTAATGACATCATGCTCAAAATGGAAAGTAATATTAGATGGTCATAACACAGCTGGAATATTTAACTCAGGATACCATCAGTTTACACGCTCTTACAAAAATGAAATTACTCGCCGATTGAGCCTGGCATACTGGATGTGCTGGTATGAGTAGATTGAAAGAAAGACACTACATTAACAAGGAAATACATATTGTACTGTGCGCATATTTAAATTGTGTTCTTTGTTGAATTTTATGCTCCTTTATATAGGCTACCACTTTGTTTTCAAACGTCCGTAGGATGATCATTCCCAAACTTATAATACCGGTACGTAACATTTTGATCTGACGTGTTTCCGGTTTCTGCTAAGTGCTGTCCCATTCTTTTTTCTACCATTGGGAGCCCTCACACCCTCTCACACTTGATCACTTCCAGCTGACGTCACTTAAGTCTGTGACGGATCAGGGCTTGAGGGTTTAGGGAGGAGATTGGAATTCAGGGCTGGTTTGGTTGAAGACATATTCAGGATGTACATTTGCCTTTTGCCAGTAGTGAGCTGGGATAGGTTCGAGAAAACCTCTGTTACCCTGAAGTGGATTAAGTGGATATACATATAATGGTTGATTTTCCTGCTTTTGAGTCATATTTGGTTAAAATATATATATATATTTTTTTTTTGTACTTTTTATTATTCTTACCCCAGTCTCCTTTTTTTGGGTCCTAGATAGCAATTGTATTTATTTGCATTTTATTCCTTTTGCCAGACATTCATTATTCAAAATCCTTCTCTTTGATTCCATATCAAAGGAATAAAAATGTGTCCACACTCTCAAAGTGAATGGAATTATGACATCTAAGTCAGCATCTGGCATGAGGGAAAAAAATAAACTGTGCAAACATCCATCCATCCATTTTCTATACCCGCTTTATCCTTTGCAGGGTCACGGGGGTCTGCTGGAGCCTATCCCTGCTAATTTCAGGCGAGAGGCAGGGGTTCACCCTGGACAGGTCGACAGTCTATCGCAGGGCACTGAGCTGAATATTTTTTTAAAAGGTTTACTGAGCGAAGACTTTCTATAGACCAACAGGGATACAATAAATCCTGACTGAAAAATCATGCAAAGCAAAGAAGAAAGAGGAAAAAAAAGAGAAATAGGAAGTGATAAGAATTTGCAGTGCAGATGAAAACATCGCGGTGCTGTTTGAGTTCAGTCTTTGTATTTACTTGGTACTAATTCAAACATCGGCTCTCATCATATGAACGTGTTTAGGGATACAATTAAATCTCATTTTCATATTTTAAAGGTGGAAGAGACAGGGGAGACTTAAAGAAAAAAAAACAGATGGGAATCTCTGCGCTCTCAATGAATTGGTACATTCCTGAAAGATTTTCTTGACCACATGGAACTTAATGGAGATGATTTTTTAGTTAATCTTACAGAACATTCAAAAAAACGTGTTTGTTTATCCAGTTTCACAACATTTGCTTTAATTGTCCAATTTGTTTTTATAAATGTCCATGTTTCAGCTGGCATATGGTAGTAATTGGTAATTCAGCCTAATTTTGCCACACCTTTTAAGAATTGGGTTTTCAACTGTAATGAAGTTACTCAGAATACAGACCCTTTGCTCACAGTGATTAGATTTTCTTTTTCTTTTCTTCTTGCTCCAAATGATTATTTGGTTTTGAGCAGTGCATTACTGAAACATTGCTGTCTTTTATCACTAGGTCTGCAGATGTACTATACATGACAGCTGGGATTTCTCTCCTTTCAATAATTTTTAATCACATTTCTTATAGCTTTTATAGTACAGGGTGACATTGTATGTTGGTGAAGGTAAAAGGCTTTTGTGGTGAGGCATCCCTGCGTTCTAAACCCTCTATTTGGTTTCTACATCGTTGCTCAACAAAATATGCTAATTTCTCATTCCCAGCCCCCTTATTACTTTCACCCCTTTATCACTCCTTACTCGCCGTCTTCTGCTCGTTCGCCCATTTACTGTGTGCCTGCTCTCTCAAAAACTGGCAACAACCAGCTGGTCTGTCAACCCAAGATAAATGCTTTCTAAGGGTGCAAAAGGACTCTGCGCCTATTTATTTCCCCCTGGTAAGTCCTTGATATTGCATGCCAGTACTTTTGTGGCCAGATGGCCAGTTTTTGAGTCATAGGGATGGCATAAGGGCAACAGCCTTACATGAAAACAGCAGACAGGCTTGCTTTTTTCTGTAGTCAGTGAGGTCCAAGAGGTCAGTGAGGGAGGAAAGCACAACAGTTTGACATCTCCATAGAGAATATTAATAAAATCACACTAAAAAGACAGTTACAAAGACACTTAAGATGTGTGATTTTTCACTGGTATCACCAAGTCTTTAGCATACACATTCACTTTGTGAAAAATCCCTCATGAATTAGGTTTCAAACCTCACTCATTTTAGAGCTACTGTATTTCCACCAGTGCAGAATGTAATGAACCGATCCCAATGAAGTGGGGGCAGGGTTTATGCGATGACTCATACAAAACTATCCAATACTATTGCAAACAAACAAGATGGCGGCAGGATTGCTAATAAAAACCAAGCGCCAAAGTTGTGGGTTGAGGCTCATGCGATACTAAGACTTGTTGCAGTTCCATGACTGACCACTGGAGGCTGGCTGCAAAAGTGGGTCAATCTCCATTGACTCCCATGTTAAAATCACCAACTTTTGTGCAGAAATAAACACATTTACAGCCTGGTTTAAAAAAAAATAATGTTGGTCTCAATTATTTGATTTTGCATCCATGATAAGGGGGGATGATTGATTTATTTTTTGTACCACACTAGGAGAGGTTATATCAAGCAATACATTTATTTCAAATATGATTTATTGACAGTTGGCTCAGCCAATGGCAAACTACTACCACGACTTTGATTTCACAATCATGTCAACAGTTAAAGCAGGATATTCTGCTCTTAACGTCTGCCAGCAGCTCTGCAGATAATTTCAGCAGGGATCCACTGAAGAAGTTGGTAGCCAGAGCTAACTCTGATATACTATACCGTGGATATGTTTATGTCCACCTCCCTTTTTTCTTTTTTGGTCCAGATCAGAATGTGAGGAGGTTGGATATTGGAGAGAACGCAGAGTTGAGCTACACCAGAGCGAGCATGTGTTGATGGGCTTGGGAATGACATGAGGTCTGACATGTATTTTGTAACAGTACCAGGTAGTCAGAGCTAGGGATGGGAATCGAGAACCGGTTCTTGTTGAGAACCGGTTCCCAGTGTTTCAATTCCTTGGAATCGTTTGCCTTTTTCGCAAACGATTCCCTTATCAATTCCAGTGGGCGCGAATGACGTCACCAAGCATGTTGCGCAACGTGCGCATTCGCGCCCAGCAGGAAAACACGGGGACAAAGCGGCATAAACGCTCGAAAGTTTGGTTACATTTTACCAAAAAGGATGACAACAAGTCGACAATACCTGCAATGTGGACATTTCAACAAAGGGGGGAAACTGTTAGGACTCGGCCGGCTGATGCGCTGGGAGCGCGGAGTCAGCCGGCGTGTGGTAAGCTAATTTATCGTTCCGCGTTACACCAATGCAGAGCCTACGGCGTAGGGTACGCGGCGACACGCACCGTACGGCGTACCCTACGGCGTACCCTACGGCGTACCCTACGCCATAGGCTCTGCATCGATTTAAAGCCTGAATTATGGTTCTGCGTCAAATCGGCGCCGTGCCTACGCCGTCACCGTGACGACGTTGTGAACCCTTCGGACTTCTCCGTCACTCCATTTCGCCGTGTAGCAGTACCCCCCGCGACCGCTAATTCGTGATCTTTTCCTGAATGGTTTATCCGACTTTTTCCGGTCACAGTGAATCAAAGAGATAGTGAAAACTATTGTGCAAAAAAACAAAACCAAAAAAAGAAAAGAGCGCTGAAAGTTCACGACTGCTTCAAACCAGAAACCGGAAATGCGTTGCTACCAAGCGAACCAATCACAGCCCTCTCGTCTGCGTGTGGTCTGCGTCGCCGCGACGCGTAGCTACAATTTTTGGGAGGTGCACGTCAGTGACGGTGTGTGGTACGACGCGTACCACACGCCGTAGGCACGGCGTTGCAGAACCATAACTCAGCCTTAAGTATGACCCAGGCCAGAATAGATCAATGTCACCAGCAGTGACTAAGTTTGTGGTGTTGAACATGTTACTGGACATTCTTGTGTAATTGCCACAAAATAATTTGTTGTATTTAGTTAATTTCTACAGAAAAATATTTATTTTATTATTATTATTTTATATTAAATACATATTTTATATTACAAATCATTTTGTGGGGACCCCCTGGCACACCATCGAGGAGCCCAAGGCTGGGGGCGTCTTAAGACCTGACTTATATTTTTTTGTTCAAAGATATAAATAAAGATATATATAAATATAAAGTTGATACTAAAATTGTTTGTTCTCCTTTTTTCCAAATGAGAATCGATAAGAGAATCGATAAAGAATCGAATCGTTAAGCAGAAACGAAAATGGAATCGGAATCGGAAAAATCTTATCAATTCCCATCCCTAGTCAGAGCACAGTTCTACCCTGGGGTTGGGGCTTCCACATCTATTGGCTGTGGACTGAATCGCTTGTTTAACATGTAAACTTGTATCATTTCCCACTTGAATTCATTTGTTTTCATAGAGACAAAATTGCAAGCATACCAAAATGCGTAACTTCAGCCTCATTGTCTGCCACAGGGAAAAGATCATGTCAAAATGTTTGAGTTTGTAGCTATTAAAGTACGATTAGTTCTTTGAACAAGCACACTCTTTGTACAGTGAAGTCCAACTGAAACCAGTAGGTGAACTCCAAATCATTCATAAAAGATATAATTTCTGTAGAGTCGAAAATTACATTAAGATTGGAAATATTTTCAGGCACCTTTACTTTGGCATGCTTTTTACTTCTTTCTCTCCTCATTTTGGCCATGGCGGTGAGGTTTCTCTTCTCTTCTCTACCTATTACCAATACTAACTGATAAAATGGAAGAAACAGAATGAGAAACTGTATGCATGTAAAAACAGCATCTAAACTTCTGTCTTTTTCTGTCCATTAAGCATTCACAGGAGGCTGGCTCGTCCACATTAAAGCTGGAGTCAGGTACTGGGCTGCAGACTCTTTATCACAGTTATAGTTTGTAGCAAGTAAGAATTACTTCCAGCCCTCTTTTCTGCACATTGTCCAATTAATAAAAATTAAGGGCGATGTAGTGTGCCGGAGCATGGAGGAAAAATTATCACTACTCTTCTTTTCACTCAAGTACTGTAATTCAGTAGTAGTGACCCATGAAGTTCCTCCATTAAATATGATGAATCCATCACTCCCTAAAGTAATGGTTATTTTATTCATTATGTGTCCCTATGTGTCCCTTCTACAAATAAATACAATACAGCAGAAAAACATGTTTCTAACTTTTTCTTTTTTTCCTGGAGATTGAGGGGAAAAAAATATACATATTAATATGTTTTATTTTGTATTTGCATTTAAATTAGTCTGCATTTGAATTTTGAACAGTTGCACAGTTGCACTGTAATGAACTTGAACAGTTATGGTAAAAGACCAAACATGTGAAATCTGAAAGCTGCAGATTACAGCAGACTGAAGCCCTCTTCCTCCCCGTCACTACACCGCTCATCCTTCCAAACGCCCTGCGGCAACGAATCCTGTTCACCTGCCAGTCGGCTCCCTTCCCCGCTCCCACTCAGATCAGTCACTCTGCAGGTTCACGGACCACTGATCGGTCTGCCGTTTATGCAAAAATAGTCGACATTGATCCTATACCATAATTTTCTTTAAAACAACTGGTAGTGCTGACTAATTCTCAGGGAAGGGAAGGAGTAATAATCCTCACACGCTTCAGCACAGGCCCCAGTCCCTCCCAACAATGTCTGATCAGGCCTGTCGTTATCTGTGTCAGCATATCCACATGCCATTGAGTCACATCCACTCCAGCTCCATACCCGCCTCACTCACCTGCCAGCTCTGACTCCTCATGTCACTATGTGTTCTCCTGCCTTCCACATCTGCACATCTGCCACATCTGCCATCTGCACTATTCACTTTTATGGAGTTATCTTCTGCTGTCTGTGATAAACATGCTCCAATCAAGAAGTTGTCTGTTAGATCAGTTAAAGCCCGCTGGATTGAGATGCTGGATGAAACAGAGAGATTCACTGAAAAAATCTGCTATTGCATCGAATAATGTAGACGAGTGGCAAGCTTACCAATCACTTAGAAACAAAATCACTAAAATGAACAGACAAAAGAAAAAACAATACTATCTATCCAAGTTTGTAGAGTGCAAGAATGACAGTAAAAAATTATGGAGAACACTTAAAGAAGCTATAGGTAAAGATAAAGGTAACAAAACATCTGGATTCATTGAACTAGACGGTGCATAAACTAAACCATTTGATATAGCAAATTATTGTAATAATTATTTTAACAACAAAGTAAATATAATAAGAAACCATATGGTGCCTAGGTGCAGCAATCTTTCTGATTCCATTATTAAAAAAGAAATTATGCTGAATAAAGAGTGCATCTTTCAATTCAAAATGATTAACAGGGGAGAGCTTGAAAAACTGATTCTAACAATTAAATGTGACAAACCTGGTATTGACAATTTAGATGGAAGACTACTACAGCTAGGAGCTGGAAGTGTGGTTGAGCCTATATTTCATATATTCAATCTATGTTTTCATGAGTGTGTTTTTCCTCAGTTATGGAAGATAGCAAAGATAACTCCATTACCTAAAAACAGCAGAGAGACGTTTTCAGGACCAAACAGCAGGTCAATTAGCATTCTACCTGTCTTGGGCAAACTTTTTGAGGGAATAATTTATAAGCAGATTCAGCAGTATTTTGAAGAAAACAGCATCAACTCTGATCTTCAACATGCTTATAAAGCAGGATTTTCCACCTGTACAGCTCTAACATCTCTTACTGATGACTGGTTAAAAAGAATTGATGAGAAATCAGTAGTAGCTGTACTGTTAGACGTCAGTGCAGCTTTTGACATTATAGATCATGAGTTATAACTTATGAAACTATTGGCTTACAGGTTTAAAGATCCAGCTGTTGATTTTATGAGAAGTTACTTGTCAAACAGAAAACAATGCGTAATGTTTAATGGTTCTCTTTCAAACACTGTAACACTGGAAAGTGGTATTCCACAAGGGAGTTGCCTTGGACCTCTACTCTATTCCGTCTTTGTTAACGACATGCCATATGTACTTAAAAATGCGAGTATGGTGATCTACGCGGATGATACCATGATGTATGTCTCCGCAGATAATATTGAATCTGTCAACAAGTCGCTACAACAAGAGTTGATGCTAGTTTCTAACTGGGTAGTAGAGAACAAACTAAAACTAAATGTCCTGAAAACTAAATGTCTTGTTCTTGGTTCTAAACATGCCCTGAGGTCTGATCCTAAGCTGTGTCTTTCTGTGCAAGGTGTTGCCATTGAACTGGTCAAAAAAGCCAAACTGTTGGGAGTGACTGTCGATGAAACATTATAAAAATGAGTAGTAACATGCCTAATATTAGAAGAGGTACCTATCTGCTGAATGAAACAACTGTCAAATAATTAATTCAATCTCTAGTCTTGTCTCATCTTGACTACTGCTCAACAGTTTGGTCCTGTGCCTCGAAACAAGAACTTGTAAAACTCCAGCTCACTCAGAACAGAGCGGCACGCCTTGCTCTCCGCTCCTCTATCTATCAGCAGTGTTGAGAGCAACCATGCTGAGCTGTCTTGGATGATGGTGGAGGATAGACTAGCATGCAGCCTTATTCTGTTTTTGAAAAACATCTGTATCTTACGCAAACCTGGCTTCTGGCTTATGCAGCTGCTACCAACAAATAATAGACACAGCTATGATACCAGACTGGCCCTAGGTAATCACTTTTCTCTGCCTATGCCCAGAACCAATGCATTGAAAAAAACAGTAATGTATAGAGCAGTCACACACTGGAACCATCTCCCCCCATGTCACATTTTAAAAGGAGACTGAAGCAGGCTGTGGTTCAGAAGGAAGTTATGATCGGTCCTAGGTATACATTGTGATTATGTTGCAAATTGTAAGTATATTATAAATTGAATAGTAAATATATTTTAATATTTTAAATTACTGTAGGCTATGAGTATATATAGTACTGTATAGTAGTGTATTAGTATAAGTATATTATAAATTAAATAGTAAATATATTTTAAATTATAAGTATATTAGAAATTGCATATTATATCATACGCTGTGGACTGTTATTGTATACTATAAATTTACATGCTATGGAGTGCATGCTGATTTGAAAGAGCTGCAACTATTAGCTATTGTTGAAAAGCTGCAGTTGAATGGATGTTGGGATGGTTCCTATGTAAAACCTTGTGGTTTTGTTGTTGCAAACTATTTTGTTCATAAGTGGATACAGATCTGGGGCCTGTACTACGAAGCGGGATTTGGGGTTAGCGAGGTAACTTCAGGTTTAACCCTGGGTTTTCAGGACTACGACGGTGGTTCACTTCTTATCGGGGTACATCGCCATGGTAACTTATGCTGAACAGCTAACCTGCTCCGGAGCAGGTTATGTTCGAGATACAGATCGCCGGGTATAAAAGCACCGCCCACTGACCAATCAGCTCTCTTGGAAAATGGCATGCCCTTTCGAAGAGAATCCAGTGGAGCTCGGTGCGCGGATCGTGAGAGGATCCCTCCGATCTTCTTCTTGTCATTTTTTTTTCTGTTTGCTGCAAGTAATGTCAATGCTATTTCATTGTGCTTTTGTATACTGATATCATCCTAAAACAGAGAGTGATAGAAACACTAAAGCCTTGTACTTGTTGTACTTCTAAGATATGAAAGTGAGCCTACTTACCGCTTTGAATTATGTTTTTATATTTATTTTTTATTTGCTCCCATGTGCGTTTCACTCCGCTGGGGTTGCAGCTGGAGGAATGAGGCTACAATTGTCATACACGCCATACGAATACATCTAAGCAACACATGCATTTAACAGAATAGACAACTGTAATTATAGTCAGATCTACTTATGCCCTAATGATGGGGCAGTGATGTTTATATCCCTATGAACTTACGCATTTATACAGTCAGCGATCTTTTGCCAGCTGTCTTTCCTGCATTTTGCAGCTGCAACTGTGTTGCTTTTTGCCTGTATTATATGCCTATACTCATCATATTTCCGTAAAATTATTGTTTGCTCTTCGCTACTGAAATAAGCGGCTCTGACAGCTGACTTCTCTGTTAAGTATATTTGACAATATACCAGTTACAAAGCCATGTTGCTGTAACTAAATGACATGATGGGATGATATTATAACGTGCCTGCGCGCACTGTTCTGAGCATGCGCAATAAACGGTCGGAGAAAGAAAAAAGAGTTCAGGATTCTTTTGACCAAAGATGAAGACGTGTGTTTGCCTTTTTGTCGTGATTCCATGAAGGTAATTTAATTAACCATCTCTGGTAGCTGCTGAAACGCAAGACTGCTGCAGAAATATCTACTGCTACATTCTCAATGCTTGCGATTGGTCATGCGGTGAAAACACCGCCCCTTTTATGTGCACGCGCTCATATCCAGATTGGAGAAACCTGGGTTGATATACCGAGTTGATAACCACCGTTGTGTGACCGCTTAGCATGATTGCAATTGTCCGGGTTAGTGAATCTGGATAAGGAAAAGATATCCTGGGTATGTTGAACTTGCTTCGTAGTACAGGCCCCAGGTGATAGTAGTGAATATTGTTACTTGTTGATGTTTTTGGTTGGTTATTTAATCTTTTCTTTTGTTTTTGTTTTAATTTATTATTTTAGGAATTCTGGTGAATATTTTCACCCTTTTTGATTTGTGATTATTGTAATCTTTTGTATGGCTTTGTGTGGACCCCAGGAAGAATAGTTTTCACATGGTGAAGACTAATGGGGATCCTTATCAAATAAACAAATAAACATCTGCAATCACCTGTTCGCCTGTCTCCGTCCTGGTAATTATCTCAGCCTTCTGTCCCCGACCACGAGTTCTGCCTGAGCGTCTCTGGTTTCTGTTTGCCTGCTCCCGGGGCTGCCTGGCGATTCCTCTGACTGACCGGCGTTTCAGTGCCTGTGTTCCGGCTTCCAGATCTACTCAGCGCTCACACCAGCTGTTTCTGGTATTCGTTCTCCTGCCACTCTGAGCGTAACTACGATCCTGAGGACTGAACTCTGCTCTGCTGTGAGGTTGGCTTTAATAAAGACTTTTACTGAACACTCCGTGCCATTGTGCTGCATTTGGGTCCGCAACACACCCTTGTCACATTGTCCAGTTTATTCCAAAAATATCTCATCTTTGCTGATGTCTTTCCTCCTTGGCATTGTGTTCTCTGACACCTGAATACCCCAGACCAGCAAACTTCCCAAATTTGTGCTTTTAATAAACTGGTTCTTCATTTTGTCATAGTTATTGTTGATTGAATAATGAAAGTTGAATATACCATGTGTTTTTATTCATTATAATTTGTATTTATTTGAAATAATTATTAATAATCCAGTAAACACCACATGATTCTTATATAATGTCCTGATTTTCTCAAAACTTAAAATTGAAAGGCTTTTCAAATAACTGACACTCGTGATTGTGTTTATTTTTTTTAACCTTATATGATAAAACATGTTTCATTTTTAATTACAAGAATTTTTGAAGAATCACTTTTTTTTTTACTCCAGATGTTGTGCAAATGTATTCTTAATTCTTAATTTTTTAAATTGAAGCGCTGACACAAGAATATTCAGATCATCAGCAACAAACGCCTCTTGCCCAACTTACATTCACCGACTTTTTTTTTTTTTTTTTGATTACATTGGGTCGACAATAGCCGCTCGTGAACTGGATGAAAATCTTTTTTGTGTTTGCGATGACTCCCACCTCCTGCTAAATGCAATCTGTGCCAGTGATGGATGATGATGGAGATAAATGAGATTTCCCTCCATCATCCTGTCATGAGATGCAAAGGCATCTGCAGGGGGGCTTCTCTGTGAGCAGCATGCCGTCTGTAAAAGCCTTATTCCTGGCTGCAACACATCGGTTGCATACCTTTTAAATGCTATTGTGTCCCCACTGAAGTGTCAATACTGCTATGTGCCAAACTCGCTGGAGCCTTCCACTCAGTTATGTTAATGTTTAGGACAGCTTCTATTTAATGCTGTTTATGGTTTGTTTTGCTCTCTTTTTCCTCCCTTTTTTCTTTATGTTTTTTTTTCTTCTCATATTTTGTACAAGATCCGTTAATCAATCAGGATTTAAGACCTCCAGTAAAGTAAAACTATATGGTAAGATGGAACAATCAGGAACATCAGTTGGCAAAAACATGTATCATCTTTGTCTCTCCATGTAGGGGATCATGGTGTTTTGGTGGAGGCCACTGCGGCCTCCCAGTAAGAAAGTTCCTGGTTGTTGTTTGTGTTTCTTTTTTTGTCTATATGTGGAATAAGCAGGTGTTGATAATGGATGGATGTCCAAATGTTATATGGTGTATAATGAATCAAAAATATCTGTTATGCTGAAAATCATTCATCAAACATGTTGCAGACATAGAATTTTTGGCGAACAGAAAAATATTCTGTGTTGCAAGTTAAACTGGCAAGACAGTAGGGTGTATAAAGTGCCCTCTTATTGTTGTCATCTGACACGGTGCTGCAACGCGATGCACAGTTGCCCCAGCGATGACCAAGATGGGAGTCCAAAGTTTCTTTGGGTGGTTTTTGCTGATAATAGGGACAGGAGACTGTGGGAGAAGAGTTAGGCCAAAAAGAAGAAAAAAAAGACAATATACATTGAAATGAAAGTAAAAATGATGATACCCATCTATTCATTACATTCCAGTTATCTGCTGTAGAGACATCGGTCTAAACCAAGAAGCCCAGACCTCTCTGTCCCCAACCACCTCTGTTGGCTCTTCCAAGTAATACCAAGACATTTTCAGACCGATCAAGAGCTGGGTGTCCGGGTTTTCGCATAACCTTCCAGTTGGACATGCCTGAAAAAGGGATCCAGGAAGTAACTAGCTGTCTGAGCTGGTAATATTTCCTGAAACATGCATGTTAATCTCATGTTAAAAAATCAAATATTGGCATTCAATAGAATTTGCGTTAACGCTTCAATTTTGACAGCCCTAAGTTATTAATCTGTGAATCAATAGTGGTAACCTCGTTCATCATTTTTTGTGTCCTCAGCATCGTACTGAATAATTACTGAATAGTCCACCATATTCTTTCATTATTATAGCAGTAATTATATTGGTAGTAATAATATAGCAGTGGATAAACATAGGATAAGGTATATTTAGATGACATCATGTCTGATAGTTGATACTAAACAGGAGGAGCTTCTCCCTCCAGCAAGAAAACATCCCATCACAAGCGTGAACCCTTCACCTGTCAAATATTGACTGGAGCGATGTCTGCTGTTTCGGAGGTTTACCTGTGTATGAAGACGGGTTTCTTCTGTTTTTTATTTCCCGTGTCCTCTTGAGATGGGCAGCTAATGAAATGCTAAGCAGATATTCACTAAATTTGATTAAAAAGAATGAAATTGCATATAATCACTTTTTTTAAATTAGCATTTAGTCCCTGATTCATTTGGCACTTATATTTAATTGAGTATTAACTAATCCCAAGCTGTTTAATTAAATTTGATCAGAGGTTCATACTTACAGAATGGTAAATTACCAATACGACCTTCATTAGTTCCCATGTACTAAAACAAAGTTGGTGTTCCTCATTCCGCCCATTTAAACGTCAATTAATTTCTCTCCGTCAGGGATCGGGTTACAGGAGCAGCAGCCCCAGCAAGGAAGAGAGGAGCTCTCCATCCTCAGCCACCTCCTCCAACTCTTCTGGGAGAACACTCAGGGGTTCCCAGAACAGCTGAGAAGCATGATCTATCCAGCGTGTTGGCTTTCAAAACCAGGATAACGGTGCAAAAAGTACAGTGAAAACAAACTCTTTGGCCTTTCTGAAGATAAAAATTGGAATCGACAGGTTTTTAGGTCAAAATTGACTAAAGTAATTCAATTTTCATTACTTCTCCACTGGACACCATTCTGGATGTCAAGTCTAGTTGTCGCTCTACCTGCATCATAAACTTAATTTCTCCAATTGATTGATTGATTGATTGATTGCATGCCTATCCAATGACATCCAGAGACAGTTTCTCCTGCACCCATTGGAACAACCCCCTTTCTATACCAAAATGAAGGAAAGGAACAAGAGGAGACTAAATTTGTATTTAGGAGGAAAAGAATAGGATGGCTGCCTCGGCTACCAGTCAACCTCCCCTTTCCAAACACAAAAGGTCAAGCAGCAATAATAATTAAAGCTGCAAGCAGCGATGAACGGGCCCTCGCACCCTTGTGCACGTTCAGGCGTGCTGCAGTGGAAGCGCTTGTATGACTTGCATGTAGATTCTTCAGGGCTGGACATTTAGCGGATGACACCACCCACGACTCTCTATATATAACCATTCAAAAGTTATGGCAGAAAGCAGGAACTATCAGATATCGACCAATCAGATGAAAGGGCGGGGCTAATTTGCACCAATTATGGTCAAGGACTCAAAACCATGTCCGATGACACCACCCACGAGTCTTTATGTCAAACCATTCAAAAATTATAGCAGAAAATAGGGACTATCAAATATTGACCAATCAGAAGAAGGGGCGGGGCTAATTCAGGCCAATGAAGTACTCAATACCGAGTCCGATGACATCACCCACATGTCTTTATCACAACCCGTTCAAAAGTTATCAGAATCAGAATCAGAAATACTTTATTTATCCCCGAGGGACAATTTCAATTTATGGCAGAGAATAGGGACTATCAAATATCGACCAATCAGAAGAAGGGGCGGGGCTAATTTGCACCAATTAAGGTGAAGGAGTCAAAACCGAGTCCGATGACACAACCCACGACTCTCTATGTCTAACCATTCAAAAGTTACGGCAGAAAATAGGGACTATCAAATATCGACCAATCAGAAGAAGGGTGGGGGGGCGCGCTTTTTGGCGTCTAGCGTTGCCACGGTAACGCTTTTGACTGATAAAAGTAATGCGTGTCGTTGCAGGATCGAGACGCACATTTTGATGTATAACATACCTGGGTGTACGTTACGGTTCGTGCGAAGAAACGACCGAAGAAATGGCATAAATTGCGCCAAAATTACACGATTAATTCAAAATGGCCGACTTCCTGTTCGGTTTCAGCCATGGCGCCAAGAGACTTTTCTTTAAGTTGCGACATGATACAGGTGTATACCGATTTTCGTGCATGTACGTCAAACCGTATTGTGGGGCTTGAGGTTGAAGTTTTCTAGGGGGCGCTGTTGAGCCATTAGGCCACGCCCATTAATGCAAACCATTAAATATCACATTTTTCGCCAGGCCTGGCTTGCGTGCAAAATTTGGTGACTTTTGGGGCACGTTTAGGGGGGCAAAAAGGCCCTCATTTCGTCGGAAGAAAAATTAGGATAAAAACTCCTACAGATACAATAGGGCCTTCGCACAGTGCAAAGGCCCTAATAATTAAGATATATTTTTCCTGTCTATGTTGGTGGTCAAAGCCAGCAAGCATCCTTACTGCGATGAGCTTGTTTTAAGATCTTCTTTGCTCCATGACATAATCAATAGCATGATTTGTTGCAAAATCACCTATAAAACTCACCCCTCAGACTGCTTTTATTACTGAACATGCTCTTGTTAAAGCCTTTCCAGAGACAGAGGATAAAACTTTGAGAAGAAAAACATCATATCAAAAATGATTTTTCCTCGTCTCCTGGGTGTCTAGCAACATCCTCTTTTGTTTTCGTTGTAGCACTTAAAAGGTAAAGCTCCTCCATTATTCATACACGCTTATGTTGCCAGAGGAAACATGCACACTCAGACCAAAAACAAAGAGGTGCACCTCGTAGAGCAGATTTGTAATTTATTCCCTGTAACGCATGGACATCGGATCAAGCTGCTTAAAGGAGCTTGAGGCAGGATTTATGAAAAAAATTCGTATACGTTTTAAGTTTTCTAGTAATAATGTCAGATGAAGCGTTCCAAACCAAAAAGAATGAGCCCTCTAGCGTATCTCTCCGTTGCCTTGAACAGGCTGTGTGCTGCAAAATGTGCTGCAATTCGGAATCCGAATTTCCCGTGCCGGCTTCGCTGTTGGCTGCAGTACCCCCGACGGCCGTCGTGGCGAAGGGTGGCGCTACATAGTCTCATTTCTTAAAAGGAGCCTCATGCTCCTTTAATGGACATAATACAGTATCGTTCACCGTCTCAGATTACGTGACAGGAGCATTCGAGACGAGACGACATCCAGCTCTTTCAACGTCGAGATTCAAACCTAAAATGTCATTTTTTTTTTTTTACATATATTTATTGATTTTTGTAATATAGTAACATTCAACAACACTTATAACATCAAAACAAATGGCAGTATGTAAAATAAATACATTTGTACACATTTGTGCCAAATATTAATAATTAATTAATTCAGAAGTGTGGGAAAAAAAACAAAAACATAAACATTAAACAGAGTACTGTCTGTGGATGTACCATGGAGATATTAAAGATGCATTTATGTAGCCAGACAAATTGTTCTACATTAATAATAATAAAGGAAAAAATAAATAAATAAATAAAAATAAATAAACAGCAACAACAAAAATGTAAAATGTCTGTGACTTCATGCCTTCCTGAGAACCAATGAGGTGTTATTCCATTGTCCTATTTTTCCACTGTCCCCTCTATGTCACCAACCCTCAAAAGGTCCAAAAACATGTTCCAAATTTCATAAAATTCAGAAGCCTTCTTTCTGATAATATAGGTCAATTTCTCAAGAGCAAGTGCTGAAGTTGTTTAGCCAGAGAGTAAAAGAGGGGCAACCAACATTTTTCCAGCATAATGCAATACAACGTTTGGCCTGTAATAAACATAGGGCAACCATTTTTCTTTCTTTACAAGATAGACCACAGTTATCAGGATAGATGCCTAAAATGCACAGCTTAGGGCATAAAGATACAGGGGATGCCGTAATTTGAGAGAGATACTTTAAAACAGAGTTCCAGAATTTTTGGATCTCTTCACAATTCCACAAGCAGTGATATAGAGTACCTTGATGTTTGTTACATTTATAACATAAATCAGGTATGTTAGGGTAAAATTCATTTAACTGTACAGGAGAGATATATGTACGTATTATCCAGTTGATTGTATAATTCTTAATCGAGTGTTCATAGTTTAAGTGTGTATTTTTAAACATATTTTAGTCCATTCACTGCTTGTTATATCTTTTTGTAAGTCTCGGATCCACTCCTGTCTCTTACTGTCAGAGTTCTCTTTATGATTTTCAGCTATCATGTTATAGAGCCTAGAAATCAATCTTTTGTCAAAACAATTTTTTGTAACATGGGTTTCTAGAATGGAAAGTGGAGGTTGTTGAACTGAATTGTTTAAATTTGCCAGGATGAAACTTATAAGTTGTAAATACTTAAAAAATGTTTTTGCGGGATATCATATTTAGCCTTTAACTCGTTAAATGACATTAGGGTATAATCTTTCTATACATCTTTGAGTTCTACTATACCTTTATTCCACCATGCTTTAAAACCCATATAATTTTTTGCTGGAGCAAAGCGATCATTACCTATTTTACAGGATAGCCCTGGGGAGTCCCCTAACAGTTTCTGAACTGCGTTCCAAACAACAATGGTGTTTTTAACTAAAGGATTAGTGGTGCTCTTATTTAAAGTTTTGAAGGAAGCGGAAAAAAATAGTTACCCAATGCTAATCCTTTTGAGCTAAGCTTTTCAACCTCTAGCCAGGGCAAATGAACATCTTCAGAAAACCAAAACATTGTGGCCCTAAGCTGTGCAGCCCAATAGTACCATTCTAGGTTAGGTACCTGCAGCCCTCCCCTATCGTAAGGCAAATATAATAGAGACAGTCTAAGTCTTGGCTTCCTATTATTCCAAATGAAGTTAGAGAAAAGCCTTCTGGTCTTCAGAAAGAATGAGGGAGGAGGGGCCAGTGGAATGGACTGGAACTTATATAAAAATGTAGGTAATATAGACATCTTTATAATGTGTATCCTTCCTAGGATAGAGAAAGGCAGTGTTGTCCATCTAACAATCTCCTCTGACACCTCCGCTAACAAGGGGTCATAGTTGGCTGAGCAAATATTGTTTATTTTGATGCCCAAGTATTTAAATCCTTCAGTGGCATTAATAAACGGTGCACTACAGGGGGGTTCTTCCTCTCCTTAGCATTGAAGAACATGATAGATGATTTTTCTCTGTTCATTTTGAATCCAGAGAAGGTACCAAACTCACCAAGAAGTTCCAATAGACAAGGAATCGATTTTGTAAGATGTGATAGAAACACAATAGTATCACCAGCGTACGTTGCTGTGTTATGTTCTATGCCTCCATAGCTCCATAGCTAATGGTTCCATGGCTATTACAAAAAAGAAGAGGTGAAATTGGTGATCCCTGTCTAGTACCGCAAAATAGTTTGAAAGGTTGGGAGATGAGATTATTAGTAGACACCACCGCAGAAGAATCCACAAATAAGATTTCGAACCATTTACAAAAGCTATTGCCAAATCCAAATCGTTTAAGTACCTCCAGGAGGTAAGGCCATTCGACACGATCGAACGCAGACACACGCAATTCCACCTGTACGCCGTCTCCACCTTCATTTATCAGCAATAGGACTTACAATAGACCGCATAAAAAGAACTGGATAAACCCTTTGTCATGTCACCTAGGTTTTCTGAAGGGCAGTTTTAAAGTCCATACTTTGGACCTATTTTTTGGGCTACCAACAGCAGCTGATTACTTCACCCTGGTTAATTGGAAAAGGGAGTTATCTGCCGGCGACTGCTCTGGAACCGAGTATGCAAAGAAGAAACTTGCATAGGTTGCAGAGCATACTCCAGGGGGGAATCTGACACTCAAGATTCAGAGATTTTCATATTCATTGTATTTTTTCAATGAAATGTTAGAAATGGAACTGGTTTGGTGATTTCTGTCACCACACAGCAAGAAGGTTCTTGGTTTGAATCCTCGCAGGGTCTTTTCCATGTGGAGTTCTTTCGGTCTATTAAGCTTTTATTATTTTAGACTCAATAATGATTCCAACTTGCCTCTGGAACAGATTCTGTTCAGCTACTATTTCATTTGCTATTTTTGTTTTGAGTATCTCAGTCCATCATTTTGCATATTGAATGTTGCATTTTAATATGCTGCCAATTTTGCAGCTGCCACTTTGGCAAATCTTTTCTCACCAGGGCTCATGGTTACATAAAAACAAATTTAAAAAAGGGTTGGGGGGAAATAGTTATAAAAAAAAAGGCTTCTTAATTTGTCTAGTGCGTCTCTCAGGATTACACTAATCTCTGTGCAGTGTGGGTTTGTATTGCAAAGGAGGAAATTGATTTTGAGGGCTTTATCTTTCTGCTATTTTAATGGAACATGATTTTTAGCAGTATGATTTGGATTCTAGAAATGGCCAAGAAAAAAATTCTCACCCGGAGCTTGTTCAGCTATGCTACCTAACTGAATTAGAAGGAAGAAAAATCACATATTTGAGAGAGCGATGTTCTCAAATGGACATCCTTTCTATAATTAACAGTATTTCACTCATTGTTTTTAATTCAAGTGGCTCGGGGCACTTGGGTTAAAGTGTCGAGGACTGAGAGATGTGGTTAAATGTAAATAAAAAGAATGTCATCTCAGCGCACTAAAACCACTCCAATAAGATCATGATGGTGACATGGGTGTAGGTCAATACATCATTTTATTTGGCATACAGGCAGCAGGACTTTTCAATGATTTTTAAATAATCAACATTTTAAACAATCACGAAAATAAATATATAACCTGAGAAGTATACAGTGTGATTTCTGATAAATCTCTACCTTCACAGAGGATTGTCATTAGAATTCATTGAAAAAAGACATTGTCGTTCACAAAAAGCTTATTGCTTCATTGCAGAGTCCGACAGGTGCAGCAAAAAGGGAATTAACGGGTCAACGTCCTCATGTCATGTGTGAGTCGTTCTAGGCATGAAAGCAACAAGGGTGGATGAAAGGACATACAGATGTGCCAGAGAAGGCTTGAAGTGCCAGCTGTTCAGGCTTAAGGGTGTCCTCCTTGTCTGGGTGTGAAATGTTCAGCTCACTTCCATGAGACATTACCTCATTTTCAAGCCGTGGATAGCGTGAGGTTAATGAGGACATCTGCTGGCGTTTTTGAGACATTGCCTTCATTAATTCTGGGAAAGGGGGGGGCGGGGGCAAAAAAAGCACATTGTTCTTTTATGCTGTGTAAATAAATGTCCTACTGAACCTCATGCATATAAAGTAGAGAGGTAGAACAAAAAATAGTTAAATTGGACATATACTCAAGAGTGATGGATGAATTAAGAAAAACTGCATGAGAAGAGCGTTAATCACTGAGCTGGATAGACAAAAGATTACACAGTAAATAAACATTCTTATCTGTCCACGGCAGAAGCGTTCAATTAGAGTGGATAATCCTTTAAACATGCGGTTCCAATGATTACCTGCTATACAAATGCAGGCAATGCCATTAAAGAGCTTGAATATTTAATAAAAGTTGGCCGGTTGAGTTTAAGGCAAATGGCCCTCTTGACTACCACTTTGATATTGGAACGACATAAATACATTTGAGAGTTTCATTGATGGTTTTCCTTTTCTTGTCCTACTCCTGTTAGGAAGCTGTTACATGCTAGGATTTCAGTCAGCATGCGTTTCTACGTACAGTGCACTTGAGATCTACTGTACATCGTCTGTTCCACAGAGATCACTTCTCATAAATAGGACACATCTACACATTTATCAATACTGTATGCATATACATAAAACACTGAAATTGCATAAAATGGACAACAAAGGCACAGCCTGTTCATTTCCTTATTTTCAAGGTCAACTTTCAAGCTCTATTCTTCTGGTCAGAGTCAGGATCACATGCGAGGGTTGTAAAAGAGCACGCTTTACCCGGTTGATAGTGATCATTCAGAGGCTCATCAGCCTGCCGACCTGGCCTTTCCACCTTTTTTCCTCCATTTCTCCTATCAAACTCTGCTGTTATCTCAGCCAGACTCTTGCCCTTTGTCTCTGGCAAGGTTAGCCCCAAAACCAAAGCAGAGACCACACAAACAATCAAGAAAGGCAGGAAGCAGTAGTTTCCTAGGCTGCTCATAATGAAGGGGAACAGCATCCCCACCAAGAACAGGCTGATCCACATAAGTGAGCCGGCGACCATGTATGCCGCGGGCCGAGAAGCTTGGTCAAAGATCTCAGCTGGTAAGATCCCCGTTACTCCTGCAGGGCCCAGGCCAAAGCTGAGGATGTAGACGAACATGCACGCCATGCTGAGGTATGGCATCCCTGCTACACCTCGGCTCTGAAGGCTAAGAGCTACAGTAAAGACAATACCCCAACAAGTCATTAGACTGTACCCACCGATGAGAAGGTACCTGCGGCCCACACGTTCGATCAGGAGGTTACTCAGAATAGAAGCAATGAACTCAGATGCCCCTGTTCCAATAGTGACATATTGAATTTTCTCCTGAGGTATTCCTGCTTCCATAAAGATGTAGGATGCATAGAAGTAGAAGGAATCATTTCCGCAAAGCATCATCGCGCTGCTGGCAATCATGACCGTCCTGAGTTGGGATCGTAGGTCACGATCCTTAAACAGCGTCCAAGGCGTCTTGGCAGGAGCCACAGAACCTGAATTTAAGGCTGCCTGCTGCTCCTGAAGCATCTCCTCCATCTCCAAGGCAGGAGCCTCCCCGCCACGAAGTCTTCCAAGAGCCTTGACACATGCTTCCCTATCCCCCCTGTCGATGAGAAGGTATCTGGGACTTTCAGGGAACCAGGGTAGCGTCACCAGCTGGATCATTGCTGGCAAAGCATTACTAGCTAGTAAGTAGGGCCATAGAGGCTCTGTACCCAGCAGCTCAGTGATCCCCACTACCTGACCCAGGAAAATCCCAAATGCCGTGAAAACAGCAGATGAAAAAGCCACAGCACCTCTGAGGTGTTTGGGAGCACTTTCTCCGAAGTACATCGGCTGGACATTCATGCTGACTCCTGCATTTATCCCCACCAGAAAACGAGCGAGAATGATCAGCTCAAATGCTTTGGCCGCCTTGGACGTTAGCACAAGCACGGCACCAACAAAGAGGAAAAGGTTGTTGAAAAGTAGAGACTTCTTCCGACCAAACTTGACCGCCATAGGGCCAGCTAGTAGGGCCCCACACAAACCTCCCAGCGAGAAGGCTGACACAATTACGGTCCACACCAGGGTGACCTGAGGGGTGTCAAGGCCAGTACCCCAACGCTCCAGGTACGTGTCATTGATGAAGCCCTGGATGTAGCTGGTGGGGGCATTGATGATTGAGATGTTGTAGCCGTACTGGAAGGTGCCTCCAATGGCAGCAGAGCACACAGTCAGAGCAAGGGTCCCAACACTTCCTGAGGCTTTGCTTGTTTCTCCTGTCTCCTGTTTTCCTGTGGAGTTCATCTGAACTCTGGCTGTCCCTGTGTCCTGTAGCTTCTAATCTATCACCCCTAAACGTGGCTATTGTTGTTTTTTTAGCTTGTCTATTTCTATAAGAGCATTCAAACTGTCTGTGCTCTTGTCACCGGGGTTATGCTGCCCTTTTCATGTCTTTGGAAGATAAGAAACCAATTATGTGACCGTTGAAACTGGTATAATAATATGGGACCGTTTCGCCCATCTGTTCAACTCTAAGGCACCACTTTGCCAGTCACTTTTGTCAGTTTAAACCTTTATAGTTAATTAACATACTATTTTTCGATTACTATACTATTGCATTTATACTATTTTCATATATAAATGCAATAATTGTCAAGTGGTTATAAAGATGAATATCTTGAGATTGTAAAACAAGAATATTTAACGTGTTTAGATACCAAATAGCTCCTGACAGTCAAAAATTAGGTAAAAATTCACCTTTTATTTTGTGCCCTACTTCCTGTCGGCGCAGAGTGCGTCCAGGCTGCTCATTGGTTTACACTGAGCGGGGATATTATGCTGCGTTCGATTTACCTCGGAAGTCGGAACTCGGAACTGACGTCACAGCCGAGTTATCAGCGTTCCAGTTACAAAGTAGGTAAACAAGTTTGTAGTTCGCATATACCACATGAAAAATGTAAATTACACTATAGCAGCATATATATGCCGAACAATACTTGTATACGACTGATTTAGTGTGACCAAAACTAGAATGAAGTGCTACGAATTTTTACAGAGCTCTCTGCTACTGTTTACAACCGGGGCAGCCATCTTTGAATGTGAACTCAGGGGTGGTGAACATGGATGTATTATAAATCTGAAGACTCTCCCACTTTCCCAGTGGGAAATCCCACTTCGAGGGGCGTTCCAGTTGAAAATTCCGACTAGGAACTGGGAAGTCCCCACTTCCGAGGACAAATGGAACGCGGCATTACGGCATGTCGAGGTCCTTTCAAAATAAAAGCCGGATGTTCCAGCAGGTGGCGGTAGTGAGCCTGAGAGCTGTTTCCAACCGCCGCCGAAAGTCGAAGAAAAAGAAGACCGAAAAGGAAATATGTAAGTCCGAGTGCTACAATTTCACACAATATTGTTTTTCTGCTTCTCATCAGTGGCGTGTGACTAGTAGTGACAGATTTGTGATTCGTAATAAGTGATTATTTTCTGTTTTTAATCACGCGTGGATTGGCCCGGGGGCCGTAAAATGGCGACATTAGCCTCTTAGCAAACCATAACACGCTTAGCTCGGTGTCACACGAACCCATGCTAACAGGTCTGTTCACCTCCTGTGGGATTAATGTGAAGAGCAGGCAGAAGTACCAGGAGATAATAACATATTCTGTTGATTAGGAGAGGTCTGATTATAAGGGTGAAGGGATCGAGTCACAACAGTGAAGCATTAGGTGGAAGAGCAGGCGAGAGAGAATGAATGAAAACCCTCCAATAACATCCAGGAGTGATGCTGGTGGCCTGGTGGGGAGGAGATGAGGAGCAGCTTCACCTAGATTAAGGATTTAACCATGATTTATTGTTAGTGTCCCCCTTTTTTAATTCAACTTTATTTATATAGCGTTTATTACAACAGAAGTTGTCTCTAGGCGCTTCCCAGAGACCCAGAACAATCCTGATTTACTTTCTAAAATCCAGTAAAAATTATCTAGTCGTAGTGGAATTAGTATTTGGAAAATAGATTAGATTCAACTTTGTCATTCAAGGTTTTTCCTGGCTCTAATTGAGGCGGGGGTGGCACCATCCTGATCATGCGCACACGCGTGCGGGTAAAGTTTAGTTTAGGTTTTTTTTTTTTTTTTTTTTTTTTATTAACAATTGCAAACATAACTGATAACAAAACTTCACATTATGCAAATTCACGTCGAATTATAACATATAAAGAGTACAACTCAAATAAAAAACAAAACAAAAAGCACAACACATTACAACCAGCCAGGGGGGATGAAATTATAACAGAAAGCCAAAACATTTACATACATTTATGGTTTTGATTGCCTTCGAATTATTAGAAAACTTAATAGAGTCCAGATACTGTTTTAATTCACAATGAAAAGTAAAAAAAGAGGGTTTTTTGCGTAAGAATTTAGATTTGTGGAGGTGGAATTTTGCGAGGATAATCAACAAATTAATAATAAATGTTTCCTTTGGCTTTGTTCTAATTGTTACATGGTCAAAAACAACACATCCTTCCAAATAGTTTAGTTTAGTTTATTTAGCACATACAATAAAAAATAACATCACACAAATAAGGGCAGTTAAAAGAAACTGCCCAGGGAGGAGCGAGCAAGCCAGTAGGCTTATGAGGAGCCCCATTTAACAATAAAGTTATGAGGACACAAAATCATAAAAATAAATAATACATCATAAAAATTGAATGCAGAACATGAATGGAAATGAAAAATTACTGTAGACCTATGATCATGAAAATATGAATATTATGCTGAACAAATGGCAACACAGAATATGAGGTACAAAAGAAACATTAACAGTGGGAAAAGCAAGAGCTTTCTTGACTACATTGTTGAATTAAATGCTCTCTTGAGCGACTTCTGAAAATGGATAGGGACCTACAATTGTTTGAAATATGGTACCAACTATTCCAGACTTTGACACCTCTAAACCTAAACAAAAATTGGCTTCTAGATTCCGGATGTAGGGCTAGGGGCCTGCCGAGTTGATTAGGAATGAAATTGAGAGTTTGTAGCGAAGTATGACCTAAAGTGCTCGGGAACATTTCCTTCTGAGGAAAATATCTTGTAAAGAAAAATGCATATTTGGTAACTGTTGATGTCAGAAGGATCTGTAGATTTTTAAATAAGGGAGCAGCAGTAGCATCCCAGACAGATCGAGATGCAAGTCTTACAAAACAATTCTGGAGAATTAAGATTTTATGGAGATTAGTTGTAAATGTACTCCCCCAAACAATATTGCAATATGAAATGTGAGGATAGATTAGACTGTAATAAAGAGTAAGTAGACACTGCTTAGAAACACGGTGTCTAACTTTCCTTATTATGCCAATAGATTTGTTTATTTTCTTACTCACACAATAAACCTGTTCTCTCCAACACAAACGCTCATCAATAATTATTCCTAGAAATCTTGTAGATGATACTTGGGGCATCTGTAGACTCAATTGCAATTTTAGATAAATGTATGATTTTTTTTTTTTTTTTTTTGTGTAAACCATGCCTTCAACTGGCTCAAGGAAACGCTTTTTACAAGCAAGATATTTTGTATTTTGGGAGTTCTAATATGTTTAAAAATATGACAATTATCATGTTAAAACATTATTTTATTAACATATAAATACAAATATAAAAACTCAATCTTACCAAAAATAAAACGTAAAAAAAAAAAAAAACTGCCAATGGAACAAGAGAAAATTTTCACTGAAATGAGTGAAAATGCGGCGATCGGACCCCGCAACCCCACGGCAGGCGCTTCCTCGGTTCCCGACATGCAAAACACACACGCGCTGCAGAACACACACACAAGTGTGCTTATTTAAAAATATAGCGGGAGCAAAACTTAGTTTGATTGTATTTTATTTCACTTTACACATCAAGCAAATCCTTAAAAGTTTTCATCTTCTGTTTCCGCATTAAACAGCTCAGTGGAGTCTCATTCACGTCGCAACTCACGGGTGCTTCACCCGCCCCCTTCTCTTTTTACCGTTCTCATGGTGGCCGGCCTTACATTACCGTAATTCAGGTAATAGACATGGCGCAACGTTTCATAAGGCGCCCGGGACATTTAAAAAAAATAAATAAATAAATTATGTGCGCCTTATGGTCGCGAAAATACGGTAATCCCAAACACATTTTACCCACTGTCAAGTAGGAATGGGTGATATTTTACCGTTCACGATAAACCGTCAAAAAAATTCCCCACGATAAGAATTTCTCATCTCGCGGTAAAAACGATAAATTAAATAAATTGATGATGTTTTTGTGTAAAGCTGATTTATGGATCTGCGTTAAATCCACGCACAAGGAAGGAAGGAAGGAAGGAAGGAAGGAAGGAAGGAAGGAAGGAAGGAAGGAAGGAAGGAAGGAAGGAAGGAAGGAAGGAAGGAAGGAAGGAAGGAAGGAAGGAAGGAAGGAAGGAAGGAAGGAAGGAAGGAAGGAAGGAAGGAAGGAAGGAAGGAAGGAAGGAAGGAAGGAAGGAAGGAAGGAAGGAAGGAAGGAAGGAAGGAAGGAAGGAAGGAAGGGAACCTGAAAGAAAGAAATGAGCCTGAAAGAAAGAAAGAAAGAAGGAAGGATAAATTCCCGTTGATGACGTTTTTGTGTAACAAACATGGCGGATCTGAGAGTGAGATAGATTTATTTTTTTATTTTTTTTATCGTCATTTTTATCATTATCAGGATAAATGCCAGAAATGATCGTGATACATTTTTTAGTCCATACCGCCCATCCCTACTGTCAAGCAGGGTGGTGGAGAGATGATGGAAGGGGATGAGGCCCTATTGTTCACATATTTGGGGTTGTTTTGTTGCTTCAGGGCCTGGATACCTCGAGGTCAACGAGAACTTCTCTGTGTACCAGAGTATTCAAGCGGCAAATGTCAACACATCCGCCTGACAGCAAGAACTGGGTCATATAACTTGAAGATGATCTAAAGCACACCAGCAAATCCAAATTAGAATCGCTGAAAAATAAAAGCATCAATGTCAAGCCTAAGATGCAACTGAAACGGTGTGGTGGGAATTCAAGAGATCTTTGCAGTTGTAGTTGTAGTTGAATCCTCAAAAACCTGAAGGTAATGGTGTAAAGACAAATGGGCTGGAATTCCTCCGTAATGAGCTGTTGACACATGGGTGTGCTTAGTATTGCCCATTTCTCTGAAAGAAAATGTACTTTATTAAATCAGTGACATGGTAAAAAAAAAAAAAAGTCAGATATCGTTTATCTGTGGTTGTATTTGCGTAATCCTAAGACCCACTATGGTTATTTCTGTTTTTATTGTTTTTCTAACCAAAAACAAGATTTAGAAGGAGGACTAACTTGCAGATTAATTGCTTTTCGTTGTGCTGGATGGGGGTGAAAGTTCAGAACCTTGCATATGCAACGGTTCTTCGTCACACTGTGAATTTGGTGGAGATCGTGTATGTGTTCATTTATGTGTCCCTCATCATCCAACAGGGCGCCTTCTCCGACAAAGAGGAAGGAAGACGACAAGAGCAAACAGCGCGGTAAAGAGAAGTCGGGAGCCACAAAAGAGGGAGCCGACAAAGAACGCGGAAGAGACAAGAATCGGACACGACGCAGCGCTACCAGTGGAAGCAGCAGGTCAGAAGCTGTTCCCAGGAAATGAAAGTGAAAGCAGTTAAACTTTGTTCAACTTAGTTTTGAAAGTAGTTTATTTCTTATGCACATCCTTAATGCATATGGTTTAGTATCAGGTTATAAAGTTAACTCTAGTAAATCGGAAGCAATGAAGGTGTCTGGGACATGGCCTAGTCAGCTTGATAATATAGTATCCTTCCGGAGATCTGGCCAGGGTTTCAGATATTTAGGGATCATACTCACCCCCCAGGTAACACAGCTATACCAGGTGAATTATACAAAAATATTTGGGATATTTAGAAACGAACTGGCAAGATGGGATGTGCTACCGTTATCCCTCCTGGGTAGAATAGAAGCTGTTAAAATGAATCTACTTCCCAGAATTTTGTTTTTGTTTCAGTCTCTCCCAATCGGGATCCCAACGTCAGCCTTCAATATGCTGGACAAGCTTATATCTAAATTCATATGGCAAAATAAGAGACCAAGAGTGAGACTTAAAACGCTCACTCTTGGGAAGGACAAGGGTGGACTCAGCCTACCTAATTTAAAATACTATTTCTGGGCAGCACAACTAACAGCAGTGGTAGCTTGGACTAATAATGACTCAGAAACGGGATGGGTGAACATAGAGCAGCGCTCAGTGCCAGCAATACCTTTATCAACGCTAGCTTTTCTGAACTAGCAATCCCAGAAGAAATTTGAAATAAAAAGTATATGGGTAAAACACACCCTGAAAGTATGAAAGCAGTCCAAAAGAAAATTAGAGGGTCAGCTGCCCTCTCGAGGGCTATGCAGATTAATGGAAATCCAGATTTCCCCCCCTCAACAACAGATATCACGTTTAAGAGGTGGCAGGCAGAAATCTGAAGGTTATTGACCAGTTGCTTTGTGACACCGGTGTACAGCCATTCTCATATCTACAAGAAAAATTCCTTTTACCTCAAAGTGATATGTTCCGGTATTTTCAGATAAGAAACTACATTACAAACCATACAGATTGGAATATAATCAAAAATGCCCCAACGAACATGGAAATATTACTTTACGAATTTAACTAAACATAAAATACCCAGTAATAAGCAAGTTTCCCACATATACAGAAATCTGCTAATGGATACACCAGACAACACTTTTTACATTAAAAACAAATGGGAGTTAGAGTTAAATATCATAATTGAAGATGGGGAGTGGGAGACAATGTGCATCGGATGTCATAAAGGCATCAATAGCAACATGTGGAAGGAGTTTGACTGGAAGATGAAGGCTAGGTTCTTCATGACGCCATCTGTGGTCTCTAAATTTGCAAAAAACCCAGCGGCAACATACTGCTGGAGACAATGTGGAGGGATTGGAGACCAGTCACATATTTTGGGATTGCCTGATGATATTGCCTTTTTGGAAGGGGGTAAGGAATGAGATAAATAAAATTATGGGAATTAATATATTATTAACCTCCAGTCAGTTTCTTTTTGATCTGACTCCTGGAGGCAGGTACACAAGGGACCAAGAACACTTGTTACATATACTTTTGATGACTGCTAGGAAAATGGTGACAATAAAGTGGTTGAATACACAGTGAATACTACAGTGGCACTAGGGCTGGGTATCGATTCAAATGTCAAGAATCGATTCGATTCCGATTCTTAATATTCAGAATCGATTATCATGATTCGATCCGATTCGATATTGATTTGGCTTACTGTTATTTAAAATGTTTTTTGAGCTGTTGCCTGAATTATATGACGGTAGAATAACTAGTGAAATAATAATTTCACAATAATTATTGTGAAATAACTAAGAAATAAATAACTCAAACAGGCCTTTCAATATCCATTTAAAGTGCAAAAAAGAATGAAATTGCAACAGTTCATGCAGTAAACAAATCATTTTAGCTTATCTAATTTATTGTGTCACCACACACACATATTGCCATGAAGCAACTGGCATTTTTCAGAAGTGTCATGACAAACTGTGTGTCCAACTACTGGGATTAAAGTTCACCTGGCGAAAATGATGGAGAGAGAAAAAAAAATCGATCTTTAGACATAAGAATCGATTTTTAGGAATTAATATGAGAATCGATTTAGAATCGGAAAATCAATTTTTTTTTTTTCAACACAGGCCTAAGTGGCACAGTGGAAACAGAAGCTAAGGGAGGTGTATGGAATGGAGGCTTTAACTGCTCGATTACAATTAAGGTTTGATATTTTTGTGAGGAGATGGCTACCTATTGCAAGGTACCTTTCCAACTGCAGAGAATCCGGGGTACGCAGGATGTCTCAACTGTCCATTTATTTGTTATTTTTCATCTATCAGTTTTATTCAACTTTCTAGACCCCACTGGCCCCATTTTGTTACTGTCTTTAGCGCCTTCATATATATTCTGTGATGTTGTCAAGGAATGTCTGTGTTTTTCTTCAATAAAAATAAAGTTCTAAAAAAAAGAAAGCAGTTTATTTCAGCTTTTGAATGTTGGAGCAGCGTGCGTTGCCGATCCACAGCTCTGGTTAAGTCTACCGTTTTGTGCAGGTCCAGCTCGAGTTCCAGCAGCAGCTCCGGTTCCAGCTCTGGCTCCTCCAGCGGATCCAGCTCTTCAGCATCCAGCCACTCCGGCTCCTCCAGCTCTCGCTCCTCTTCCTCCTCGTCCTCATCCTCCTCCCCAAGCCCCAGCCGCCAGCGCCACAACAACAGACGGCGCTCACGCTCAAAGTAAGAAACCTAGATGAAATCAAACACTGTAACCCAAACAAGGAAAGATTTTTACAAATGGTCAATTCTGGTCATTCATTCTGTTGTTTTGTTTGTTTTTTTTACACAAAAGGGCCGTTAACATAAATGTTGTTACAGGTCTAAATCCACAAAGAAGGATGAGAGGGAAAGACGACGTCGAAGCCCCACACCCAAACCTACCAAGGTGTATCTGGGCCGTCTCACCCGAAATATCATCAAGGTAAACTGTTAAACAGAAGTTTTCAGGACACTCCAGCTTTTTACTGCTTCTATTTGGTGTTTACTCTGCGTTTTCCACTACGTTATGTATCTTATCGCTATCTGTATACACGTTCACTCGACTGGAATGACATTTTTGACTATTTCACAGATTCTTAAAATAGACATTTATTTTCACACAGCTCCACTGTCCCTTGTGTTAAATATTATTGTCATTTTCCTGCAAAAACACAATGTTTTCACTGTTTTCACTTTGGTGCCTGAAGAAAGTTTACACTCCTTGGCATCAAATAGTAGACCTAGTTTTGATTTTAACTCTGACGTGCTCCTTCAAGAACAGTAACTTTTTTGTCGTTTCCCATTGGCTGGACCGGTGACAACATGACCCCAAGCTAGAGTCGTCCTCTTAATGATCGATCACAGCCCATCTGTGGTAGACTGTGACCGATGATGCAGTCTCCAACTTATATAGTTAGGTGAAGTCCCACAGTGAAGCCTCACACCATACATTTAGAACATTGTGTTTATTTTGGACACAAATACACATCCGTCTTTTCCCACCCAACAACGCTTGTATGGAATTGATGATCCCATTGGAATGTGTCTGCACAGCCCCGGGAATAAGAAAATGTAAAAAATTATTCACATAAGTGATAAAAAAGCAGACACACTTTTGCCAGGAAAAGTCCTGCAGCAACTCCACGTCAGGCACCAAAGTGACCACCTAATCAGGTCTGAATTGTAAATATTCTCAGTATTTATTTATTTTTTTTTTCATAAAAGGCTCCATGTCAGTGAAAATAATATTGAACAAATGTAGATATTGTGCTTCCATAAAGCCTTAAGAATAGATGTGACAATTAGACTGACTTGGCTGATAACTAGAGATGCACCGATCAGGATTTTGAGGGTCGATCTCGAAAACCAGTATCTGCCGATCCCGATTTTGCCGATCACAGCGAGAAATCCATAAATTCGTCAATATTGTTGTCTCATGTACATGACACTGACATTGTATTATTAGGTATAAAAATTAGATGAGAAAGTATCATGAATTGTCTGTTTTATTGCAGGCTGAGGCAATGAGCAATATTTCACCCTAGAGACGATTTAGACTCGGCTTACAAAGAGTAAGTGTAGCTACTAGCTTGAGCTTTCCTGTAGTAATAATTATGTACATGTGCAGCAACACAGACAACAGCAGACATGTCACTCTCTAAAAGTTGATACAAGTTGCAAACTATAAACCTTAGTTTTCCTGTGGAAAAAGGAATTAAATCTTAAAATAAAAATTAATTATGAATTATTAAGCTTTGTGAAAGCTTTAGCGGTAGCATCTGCCACATGTGAGGAAACTCTTGTGAGTGAAGCTCTTCACACTAGAAATCCAGATGTCCCTCGTGAAGCCGTCTGACACGGCTTTGGACTGTAAATAGTTTGGTATAACTCCGACAGGATTTCATCAGTGAAATATTGACGACGCGGCAGCGCGCACCGCGGATCCAAGCAGCTAACGACGCATTTAAACCAGTGTCTTCTACAAGTCGAAATCGGCTGATGAGCAAAGCATATGAATTCATTACCTTACGATGTAGTTCTTTATTTTTCTTCCTGTTGTTTATAGGTCTCTGTTACGTTCAGGTGAGTTAGCGGCGTTGCTGCATCTCCTTTTCCTTCTCTGCCTTAGCTGCAGCCAACTTTGGAAACTCAATATACTCCTTTGTGTGAAAAACTTTCAAATGTCTTATCAGCTTTGTTGTGTTGAAATTCTTTTGTAACATTCCTCCTCGGGGTATTTCCTTTGCACACACTTTGCAAACTGCAAATTTGTTGTCCTTTTCGGACATTGTAAAACTCCCATACCGGCGAGGCCATTCCCAGTGTTGATGTTTTGTAGAGACGGACACGCCCCCTTAGGACCGCTCGGTCTGAGGTGCGGGAACGTTTGTTGTTGTAAACGTCATCGGATCGGCCCGCTCTGAACTATTATTTTCCGATCTCCAATCAAAACCGATAGGGGCATTATCGGCCCGATGCCGATCAATCGGCGCATCTCTACTGATAACCCATATTAACTCTCCTCATGTGGAACAGTGATAAGAGTGTCGCAATTTTTTTTAAATGAAAAATTTCACAATATCCACTGAAACATGAACAAGGCGTTTTTTAAAAGAAACAGCTGAATGAACTCAGCTGAACTGCTGCATCCACGCCTGAACCCAAACCTCGATTCAGGAGTGTTTGAGTCTTTGCATCAGACAACTCGTTCCAGCTGGATGTGGGGTAGTAAAGCCCTGGGGTTTCGTGTACAGAGACTAGCCTGGGATGTCATGCTGAATCCTTGCGTGGAAATTTGCCTCGGCAAGAAAAGAAAAGAAATCAAACGTTTAAAACCGTGCGTAGGTTGGAATCCACGCATCTTCTCAGTACATCCCGATCAACCTGACATTGAAGGTGCTTGCATGACTCCACCCTGTCTCCTGGATCAATTTGAATATGATAATGATCATGAATATTCATTCAAGCGGATCATCCAAACAAAGAAAATGGCAAAAGCAAGTTGGGGGGAAAAATACGAGAATTAACCGACTGTGAGCTCAGGATCTTGAGGCCCGCAAAAATATTTTATTTGGTGGCATTTCATCCGGTATAAGTACCGGTAGTAAAAGAACATCTATTGAGTGGTAGTGTGTACCTAAGGCTGTAAAGCATCACATCGTCACGCCACGGCGGAAATAAAGATCAAATGCTCGGACATGAAGGTCGATGTGGAAAGATTGCTGCAGATGGGAGTGTTGCAGCTACGGGAGGCGGACCAGGGATGCTGGAGTTAGCGGCACATGAGAGACCGGCCGCCCACATCGGATATGCCAGCACATGTGGACGACTCTATTTTTATCTGAAAGCGTAGATTGAATAAAAACATTTAGATATTGCATAGTCGCATCCATTCATACCAACCAAACCTTCACTGGATTCTTATTACAAAGACTACATCAGGGAATTGGTTCCTCACCGCATATTGCATTTTACTCAATTCCTGGCCAGTTCAGCCACAGTTGTGGGTCGGCACGACCTGTCAGCAGCTCCCGCTGAAAGGTTCACGTTGCTCCGAACCCGATGGGATGGGGGCCAGTTCAGCGCAGAGATCCAGTGTTATCGCTCTTAATAACCTAAATCAGTAGAGATGCACCGATCGATCGGCAACCAATCGGTATCGGCCGATAATGCCCCTATTGGTTTTGATCGGAGTTCTCAAAATAATAGTTCAAAGCAGGCCGATCCGATGACGTTTACAACAACATTCCCACATCTCAGACCCAGGTCTCCTAAGGGGGCGTGGCCGTCTCTACAAAGCATCAACACTGAAACCGGCGTCACCGGTGTAGGAGTTTTACAATGTCCGAAAAGGACAAAAAATTTACAGTTTGCAAAGTGTGTGCAAAGGAGATGCCACGAGGAGAATGTTACAAAGGAGTTTCAACACAATGAAGCTGATAAGACATTTGAAAGTTTCTCACGACAAGGAGTATATAAAGAACAGGAACATGCAGGAATGCCGCTAACTCAGCTGAACGTAACGGAGACCTATGAACGACAGCAAGAAAAAAAAAGAACTACATCATATGGTAATGAATTCATATGCCTTGACCATCAGCCGCTTTTCGTTGTAGAAGACATCGGGTTTAAATATACAGTCACATCCAAAGTCCTATGTAGGACGACAGTCGTGTCAGTCGGCTCCACGAGTGACATGTGGAGTTCTAGTGTGCAGAGTTGTGCTTCACTCACAAGGGTTTCCTCACACGCGCGTATGCTATCGCTAAAGCTTTCAATAAGCTTTCATAATTAATTTTTATTTTAAGATTGAATTCCTTTTTCCACAGGAAAACTAAGGTTTATCGTTGTTGTGTTGTCCAATAAAGAAGTCATAGGTATTTCAACCTGTTTTATTGTCTTACTCCATTTCCATACATACACCACGTAACCAACTTCTCGCGATACAATCAACTATACTACAATCGTTTACAACTTGTATCAACTCTAAGAGTGAAATGTCTACTGTTGTCTGTGTTGGTGCACATGTTGTGTTGTACACAATTATTACCAGAGGAAAGCTTAAACTAGTAAGCTACACAAGTCTAAGAGGGGAAATATTGCACATTGCCTCAGCCTGCAATAAAACAGTGGTCAATTCACGATACCTGCTCATCTCCTAATTTTTATACCTAATAATACAATGTCAGTGTTGTGCACATGAGACAACAATATTGCCGAATTTATGGATTTCACGCTGTGATCGGTGATCGGCAATATCAGTATCGGCAGATACTGCTTTTGGTGATCGGCCCTCACAATCCTGATCGGTGCATCTCTAAAAATCAGCTGAAGATCCAGTCGTCATCAGGGACCAGGATGTCAGCTTGATCTCTGCAGAAACTTAACTTTTCCCCTCGTGCCGAAGCTTCCATAGTTGTCCAATTCCTCGTGACTTCACGCAGCCTTGTATAGGGAGGGCATATAGTCGTCCAGCCTGTGTGTGTTGAGTTTTCTCTGTTTATATCAAGGGAAGATGTTATCAGATTGCTCTGGATTTTAGGTTGTGGAAATCGCTTTTTAAGGCACAAAATATGTGGGAAAATCATAAATGCTTTAACACACGAAGGAACATTGTTTTTAAATCCTTCTAGACCTCAGGAGATCACGGGAGACGCATGTTGGTGCATAAAACTCCATACTTTTATAGTTGGGTACTGTCAACCGTCAGAATTTGCGGTGCAAATCTACAAAGTTTGTTGGGGTTTTTTTGGAGGAACTTTTGAAAATGAGGCACCTAATGCTGCAGGGAGGAAACTCTGCAGCTCATGTCGTCGCTGATGCGTTCAAAGCATTTGAGTGCAATTTTTGCAGCTTGAGGATGCATATGAGCAGTGCCGATGTCCACACGAGCATAAAGATGAGCTAATCAGTGCAGTCACGGCTCCGTCTGGACAGATGGGTCAGTGGGGATTGAATGTTCTGTGTTTTTTTTTTTTTTACAGGAGCACATCCAGGAGATTTTCTCCACCTACGGCAAGATCAAGATGATCGAAATGCCCATGAACCGTCTCCACCCTCACCTGTCCAAGGGCTATGCCTACGTGGAGTTTGAAAGCTCGGAGGAGGCAGAGAAGGCACTGAAACACATGGACGGAGGTAGGAGGGTGAGGAGGAGTGAGAACATGGCTGTAATGAAGATGAGTCACGAGTGACGCGTCACTTTCACTTGTTTCTCAGGTCAGATCGACGGTCAGGAAATATCGGTCACAGCCGTGCTGGCTCCAGCGGTGCGCCTCCCACCACGAAGGCTGTCCCCTCCCCGCAGGATGCCCCCGCCACCCCCGATGTGGCGCCGCACTCCACCTCGGATGAGGAGAAGGTAATCGGCATGTGATGAGATCAAAATCTGTATTGGGGATGGTTATGGGTATTGAACAAGTTTTTCATTGATAATTTTGCCTGTGTTCATATATGCCACCAATTACGCTAAAATTGTGTATTTTGTGCCGTTGAAACACATTCAAACTGAAATTAAAAATACCGTAATTCATATTTTCTGTTTCATCTCACAAGTATGGTGGCATCATGGCGAAACCCTGGCATTCAATGAGTTAAAATTAGTGCTGTCAGGCGATTTAAAATAAATGAATCTAATTCATTACAGGATTTTTAATTAATTAATCTAATTAATCACATTTTAATCTCATATCTGCTAAAGGTCCCCAAATAAAGAATTTGAATTCTAGGACATTACAAAATTGCAGTGCATGACTAATCAATTGAATACATGAGACTGAATAAGAAGAGAAGATTTGAAATCCACATTTTTATTGGTGAAGTGTGTTTCATAAATTAAATTCAAAAGAAAAAATATCTTCCTGTTCAGTTGATCGTGCATCTGTGCATGTTGGCCTGGGGGGGTGGTTTTAATGCGGTTTGGTCATAACGCCATTCCTCCTTGAGGCTCTTGTCTTCCACGATTGAAATTGGCCTGCAATCATCAGAAACCCACTTTGCGATTGAGTTTTTTTTTCCAGATTCTGCAAGTGTGGGTTGGCGAAGTGAGCTCACGCTAGCACTAGTACCTGTAACCTTTACAGTGGAACTTGTCCGGACATGTTTAGCGTTTAAATGATAATTCAGGCTGGAGCAGCTCAGGTGATAGGAAAATTCTTTTTTACAAAATGTACAAATCACTGCGTTCTTGTTGCTCTTTCTTTTTATACATAAACTTGCCGTTCAAAGGCCCTAGCAAAGATTTGCTGAGTGGCTCCCCTGAGTCGCGTCCACGTCTGTCACCCTGCTTTGTTAGTTTGACTAGCAGCAGGTGGGAAGTGACCTGCCACTGCCAAGTGGCCTACGGGTCCCTCAATGGGCCAAACTTAAGATGCCCTGTGCATTTTGCTACTCATAATTAATTGCGTTCATTTTCATAATGCGTTAATTACCAGTGTAATTAATTAATCTAATTAACGCGCTAAACTGACAGCCCTAGTTAAAATGAAAAAGAATTAATGTGATGTTTGTGAGTAGGGATGATGCTGAATTAAAGTTTAAGACCAAACATTTTTTTAATAAAATTTCAGTGTACAGTATTGTAATAGCTATGTTACGAAGAGTTTCTTGTGTTTAGTGGTACAAGTCAAATATTTGACCCTGCACAAAAAATAATACAAAACAAATCGGTGTCGCTACTAATCATCGACATGTGCAAGGCTCCAATAATTTAACATAAAATAAATCTACTTTAAATATTGATATTAATATTTTTTTTTTACTCTAGTTGTACGAGTGTAACAAATAAGAGAGGAGTCTCAGGGATAAGATGTAATTTATGTATATGTTTTGTGTGAAATGAGCATCTTGTCTCTAACTCATGTTCTCTGGTTATAGGTCTCGGTCTCCTCGGCGACGTTCTCCAGTACGGCGCAGATCTCGATCGCCGGGTCGCCGCCGTCACCGCTCACGCTCCAGCTCCAACTCCTCCCGTTAGAAGATGGGATCCCCAACCCCGCCCCCAGGCCCCACCCTAAAACTGTTTCTCTGTTTTGGCTCTCTGATCGGCTCGACCAGACAAGCGGGAGAGATACGAGTGTTGGTGCTGAGAAGCGGCGTGAGCTCCAGTACGAAAATCGTCACCACACCACCCCGTCAGTTCAGTTAGCCAGCATTTTCACTGTAACATGCTGCCCACGCGTATTCTCTGACTGGAAGGCTGTTGATCTTTGTGGAGAAAGTCATTAAAAACTGTTTATATGAGCTGTAGCTTTTACATGTTTTCTATTAAGCAGTAGATGAGGCCTGGAGACTAAATCCAGCCCTGCAGAACTTTTGTTTTCTCTTTTTTATAGTGTAGATTTCGGTGACTTGATATTGATGTTTAAGCAGCAGAACAATACCCTTAAACAGTAAAACACACTTTTAATACAAAAAAAAGTTTCAAACTCTATTGTATGTTACAATGTATACGATATTGAAACATAAATGTGACATGCAACTTTAACCCATTAAAGAATCAGACTCGGTACAATCAAACATTTTTGTTTTCTCCATTAAAAGTATATTTGTGAGCTGCATCATGTTTGTTTTAATGAAAACGGATAAATCAACTGGTCAAAAGTTTGTTCCTGTTGTAGGAAGTGGAAGGTGGTGGTTCAGGAAAGATGGCTGCTTTCTATTTCGATAAGAAATTTCACAACCCCTTTGGGCTGTGTCACGCAACGGAGGTACAACATCTGTTAGCTGTTGCATCAGAACATTAACTGCAGTAAAGTTGAGTCCAAAAACTGAATCATCAAATGCTTATTTTAGAATTGAGTCCACCCCTGTTTAATTCCCCCATATGTCTGTGTATCCCAAATAAGTGAAGGGCAGAACACCAAAACTCAACAGTTTTATTGAGAAAATGTTTGAAGTCCTCGGTGTGAGAGTTGACTAAGAACTACGTAAAAACAATATTTCTTCTAGCAGTATCTTCGTATTTCAGTTGTGATGATTTGACATCTAACACGTCATTTCCACTTCCTCTTGTGGACCCGTGGTATGTCTGGAAATCCATTAATTACTTTGGCAACCACGTAGTTGCAAAACTCCTTTTAGGATATTTCTTGCTTCAGTGCCGAGTTCTGTCTAAATCTGGTTACGTTTGCAGCAACGACAGTGACCGAACACCAACCAAAGGTGGATTTCTCCCGTTTGACGTCGCCCCTGTGATTCATCGCGTCTTTTGCTCTTCCTCTGTCCCAACATGCATATCCACTTTCACTGCATTCAGAAATATGTTCTTCATCCCCTCTTTCTTCTACATCTCCTGTGTCCTGATGTTTGTATTTATTTTTGGACCAACAGTAGCATAGATCTCTACTATCAGTTTAACAGCGCCAGAAACCTGGGCGTTTACCGATCTGGTATGAAGATCTGTCTTGTGTTCCACATGTTAAACGACATGGTGAAATCTTTTACTTGTTGGTTCAAACATCGGTTTTGATCACAGCTTTAAACTAATCTCACTGTATGTTGTTTTTAAAGACTGAGCATCACATCATCTGCATAGAGAGGTCACTGCAGGAGTTCAAATGCTTCTGAATGATGTTCTTTCAAGCTCCGTTTCTTTTCATATTTGATTTGCAATCTTAAAAATTGGAATCCAGACAGTCCAGCTGTTTGCGGTTAAAGCTTTGGTTAAAGTATTTGGGTTTTGTATATGCGTGGGTATTATTTTGAATAGCTTACAAAGTACTGTCCATGTAGCAGTTGAAATAACATTTTATAAAGATTTTGGTCCTGTCTGATGTCTTTACATCTACCTATTATTTAGATCAGTATTGTACATCTACTGAAAGCATTTTTTCTTTCCTGAGGGGAGAAAATGACATTGTGCAACCAGCCAGAAAGTCGTGATGTTTATGTCCTTCTAAAATGATTGCGCAGAAGTGTGTTTCCTCATGAGAGTTAACAAATAAGATTTGCAAAGTCAGACCTTTAACGTTCCTCTTCTGTGACTCTGAAAGGCAAGAATAGTTACTGTTGGTAACAGACCTCAACTAACCAGGTTTATTCAGCACATCTTTCACCAAACATGTCTTTCTCTGGAAAGTGTGGACCAGCTTTTAAGTTCATCACCGTGCTGCTTCTTGTCCTTCAAGGTAAGATTCACCTTTAAATAGTTATCTTTTAACGGCAAATGAATATAGGCTGATGAGCTGCATTAGATATAGAAAATATACTTCACAGCCACTTTATTAGGTACATGTTGCTAGTACCGGGTTGGACCCCCTTTTGCCTTCAGAACCGCCTTAATCCTTTCAAGCTACTGGAAAAATTCCTCAGATAGTTTGGTCCATGTTGACATGAAAAGGTGGGTTTGTTAGTTGTGGTGTATTAACTTTGTCCCTGTCTGTGGTCTATAAGCTAGCTCACTTTTCTCATTTTACTGCTATATTAGTTAAATAATAAATCCAGTCAAACATTTATCAAGCTGTTCTCATTCAATAATAGTTGATCTCCCCTCTGTCAAAATGATGCCTCATTCTGAACAGAGTCAAGTGCAGCAGCAGCAGCAGCAGCGGTCTGTCAGCCCCCAACTCCCCCTGCCACTGAACCAGCCCCAGTGACCTCACATGAGGAAGGAGGTGAGCAGCTGTGTGTGTTGAAATAATAATAATGATACATTTTTACTATAGTCTCAAAACAATACAAAGGTGAATCTGTTATGGGAAATAATTAACTTAATGAAAAAGGTAATTTTTAACAATTTTAATGGTTTAAAAAGCATAAACCCTTTAAAGAAATTAAATAGAAGACGTGCAGTAAAAACAGAGGGGAACATCCGTGGTGTGTGCAGCAGACTCGGTTGACCGCTCTCAGTCCACTCAGAGAAGTTTACATATTGGTGAGACCTGATAAGTGATTTTGCACGTGAGAAGGCTCGGCATTGGACTTTTGGTGAGAAAAGTTGAGCAAGGACCAGTGATTGAAAGGTTGCAAAAGGAAGCTTGACTCAGTCGGCAACGTTATATATTTGCCATTCTTTCATATATTAAGTTCTACATAAACGATGAGAAATCATATATGACCATTTTGTATTTTGATGGTGTTTTGTTTTTGCTGAGATTTTTACATTTCCAGATTTTCTCTCCACTGATTATAATTTCTATTTTTTCATGGAAGAGTTTATTTCCAATTTAAAAATCAGTGTTGCAGCAAATAAATGAATCAAAATGAATTCCATTGTATTCAGAGTGCTCAGTTCTTCCCCTACTGTCATGTTGCTCTTCTTTCACAAATATGGTAATGATAGTCAAAAATACCAATAAAATGCATTGTATGTAAAATAGCATCAACAAATGTCGCCGCTGTGTTGGGGGGCCCGGTAAAGATTATTTTCATGGGGCCCAAAATCCCTAGCGGCGCCCCTGATCACGCAGTTGCTGCAGATTTGTCGGCTGCACATCCATGATGCAAAAATCCTGTTTCACCACATCCCAAAGGTGTTCTATTAGATTGAGATCTGGTGACTGTGAAGGCCGTGTGTACAGTGAACTCATTGTCATGTTCAACAAACCAGTCTGAGATGATTCACGCTTTATAACGTGGCGCATTACCCTGCTGGAAGTAGCCATCAGAAGATGGGTACACTGTGGTCATAAAGGGATGGACATGGTCAACAACAATACTCAAGTAGGCTGTGGCGTTTACACGATGATCAATTGGTGCTAATGGGCCCAAAGTGTGCCAGGAAAATATCCTCCACACCATTACACCACCACCAGCCTGAACCATTGATACAAGGCACGATGGATCCATGCTTTCATGTTGTTGACGCCAAAATCTGACCCTCCCATCTGAATGTAGCAGCAGAATTGGAAACTCATCAGACTAGGCAACATATTTCCAATCTTCTGTTGTCCAATTTTGGTGAGCCTCTGTGAATTGCTGCTTCAGTTTCCTGTTCTTAGCTGACAGGAGTGACCCAGTGTGGTCTTCTGCTGCTGTAGCCCATCCGCCTCAAGGTCACACGTGTTTTGTGTTCAGAGATGCTCTTCTCCATACCCCGGTTGAAACGAGTGGTTATTTGAGTTTCTGTTTCCTTTCAATCAGCTCGAACCAGTCTGGCCATTTTCCTCTGACTTCTGCCATCAACGAGGCATTTGCACCCACAGAACTGGGTATTTTCTCTTTTTCGGTCCATTCTCTGTAAACCCTGGAGATTGTTCTGCATGAAAATCCCAGTAGATCAGCAGTTTCTGAAATACTCAGACCAGCCCGTCTGGCACCAACAACCATGCCACGTCCAAAGTCGCTTAAATCACCTTTTTCCCCATTCCGATGCTCGGTTTGAACTGCAGCAGATCATCTTGACCATGTCTACATGCCTAAATGCATTGATGAACAGTTGGACAGGTGTACCTAATAAAGTAGCCGGTAAGTGTTTATTAGTCTTAGAGCGTAGAGAGAAACTCTTCAATAGCTTCAGTACCTGCATAGACAACTGACTTCAATAGTCCAGTTTTATTCTGCTCTGTGTTTTCTGTGTTATAGGTCAGCCAAGTTTGATCAAACTCAGAGCTCCCATGGCTCAAACTAGCTGTTGTATGGAAGCTTCCAAGGCCTACATCAGGGAACGAGTCAGAGCTTGCTTTCAACAGATGCCACAGGCATTTGGTACTTGTAAAATACATGCATACATGTAAGTATCTAATTACTTCTAAGCTTTTTATCGAATGCATTGATGGTGCATTGCACTGTTTCAGTCAATATATTCGTTGTTTCAGTTCCACGTTGCCTTCAGTATCTGAACATGAAAGCATTCTGGGATGGATTCAGTGACCACCTACAAAAATAAAGTTGACTTACCGGAAAAGTCATTTTAGTTTGTGCACAAATGACTGCTATAGAAGTTAATCGGCGGCAGTAGCTCAGGCGGTAGAGCGGGTCGTCCAATGATCGGAAGGTCGGCGGTTCGAATCCCGCTCTGTCCCAGTTTGCTGTCGTAGTGTCCTTGGGCAAGACACCTTACCCACCTTGCCCCGTGTGAATGTGTTTGAATGTGTATGAATGTTGGTGGTGGTCGGAGGGGCCGTTAGGCGCGATATGGCAGCCACGCTTCCGTCAGTCTGCCCCAGGGCAGCTGTGGCTACAAACGTAGCTTACCACCACTGGTGAGAATGTGTATGAATGAATAATGATTTCTGTAAAAGCGCTCTGGGTGCCTAGAAGGGCGCTATATAAATCCAAGTCATTATTATTATTATTAATTGTCATTACATGTGTCATATTTGTTTCCAGATTTTTCCTTGTACTGTACATACAGTACACTTTCACAGACCTGTAACTTCTTCTTTAAAAGGCTCCTCTGTCCTCCACTTGTTACCTGTATTACTGGCACCTGTTTTTAACTTGTTATCAGTATAAAAGACACCTGTCCACAACCTCAAACAGTCCAAGACCAAAGAGCTGACAAAGGAGAAACAAACATTGTAGACCTGCACCAGGCTGGGAAGACTGAATCTGCAATAGGTAGCAGCTTGGTGTGAAGAAATCAACTGTGGGAGCAATAATGAGAAAATGGAAGACATACAAGACCACTGATAATCTCCCTCAATCTGGGGCTCCACGCAAGATCTCACCCCGTGGGGTAAAAATGATCACAAGAACGGTGAGTAAAGATCCCAGAACCACACGGGGGACCTAGTGAATGACCTGCAGAGAGCTGGGACCAAAGTATCAAAGGCTGCCATCAGTAACACACTACTCCGCCAGGGACTCAAATCCTGCAGTGCCAGACGTGTCCCCCTGCTAAAGCCAGTACATGTCCAGGCCCATCTGAAGTTTGCTAGAGAGCATTTGGATGATGCAGAAGAGGGTTGGGAGAATATTATATGGTCAGATGAAAACAAAATAGAACTTTTTGGTAGAAACACAACTTGTCGTGTTTGGAGGAGAAAGAAAGCTGAGAAAGCATTCAAAGAACACCATACCTACTGTGAAGCATGGGGGTGGAAACATCATCATGGGGATGTTTTTCTGCAAAGGGACCAGGTCGACTGATCCGTGTGGTGCCATGTATCGTGAGATTTTGAGTGAAACACACCGCCCGGGGAACGAAGGAGTGGCTTCGTAAGAAACATTTCAAGGTCCTGGATTGGCCTAGCCGGTCTCCAGATCTCAACCCCATAGAAAATCTTTGGAGGGAGTTGAAAGTCTGTGTTGCCCAGCGACAGCCCCAAAACATCACTGCTCATCACTACTCGCGGCGACGAGTCCGAGCCGGGCGCGCACCGGTGGAAAGTGGAGTCGCGCTCTGAGCGCACACCTGCAGCTCGTCATCTCATCAAAGGAGAAGTTAAAGACCGGGGCTGCGAGTTGTTCGTTGCTAGTTCGTTTTGTTAGCTTTGTTGGATTAGTTGTTTGCTGGTGTCTTTTTCCCTTTGATTTTCTAGTTCCTTGTGAAGAAGGTTTTTTATTCCCTGTGGGAGTTTTTTGTGTTTTTCTATCAAACTACACCTCGTTTGGCTAAAGTTTAACCCGGTTTGGTGTTGTGCGCTTGGGTTCAAAGAAAACAATCTATAACAGAAAACCTTGTGAAGACTTACAGAAAACGTTTGAACTCTGTCATTGCCAACAAAGGGTATGCAACAAAGTATTGAGATGAACTTTTGTTTTTGACCAAATACTTATTTTCCACTATAATTTGCAAATAGATTTTTTTGTAAATCAGATATAGATTTTCTGGAATTTTTTTTCATTATCTATGCGGGATTCTGAGTGGGCGGGGAGGCTATGATAATGAGGCACTGTGCTGATTGGCTGCCTGAATGACGCGATACACCGCTACGAAAAAATGGCGGAAGCTCCGGGCGGCGGAGTTAGGCCCTGTCCCAATCATGGATGTATTATAGAAACTGGATTGGTGACTAAAAATGGCCGCCCATTCATTTCAATGCCTTCTGCTCAGCCAGCGCATCCGCTGAAAAAATCTCTGACTTCCGGGTTTACTTCCGCATACAGCGGCCTATAGAGCATGCGCAGTTGAGTCACCTCCCATGATGCTCTGGGGCCTCCCATCATGCCCCGGGGCAATGACGCGAGTATTAATATAATATGTATTAATATAATATCTTAATTAATGTATATTATTACATGTATAGCATTACACATATTATTAATGTATTAATATAATATAATTATATAATATATATTAATATAAAACATCCGTGGAATGCACGGACACGGCTGTGACGTCAGCCGTGACGTCACGCCCAGAAAGAGACTTTTCTTTTACTTTTCTGGCCGTTATAAAACATTTTTGACGGATATAAAGTCCATCACTTAAAAATATAGAATGCAAAGATTAGTAATTGCCGGGGATTACAGCTGGAGGTGTCCTGTGAACAGTTTTAGAGGCTTCTCTTTTACTATTGCGGTCTATGGGAAAAAAGCTTTCTGGGCCGCATGGGATTTTTGGTTGCAGTACCGCGGTTGGCCACTGGAAAAAATCGGCGCGCCTTCTGAGTGGGAGACCCGGGGGCTGGTCCCAATACACCCCCTAGCCGTACTTTTCAGCCCTACCCCTATATTTTGCGCGTTCCTGTGAGGGAAGTGGTGTCCCAATTCCTCTTTGCATGTAGGGCTAGTGGGCATATCGAGGGGTAGTGTGTATGAATCTAGCCCCTTAAAAGCTAGTGATTTTAAATGCTGACTTCGCGACCGAGGGCCTGAGAAAATTTCCCAGAATGCTTTACGTCATCATTTGCAGACTGAATCAAACAAAAAAACATGGCGTACATTTCTTATTTTTTAGTGAATAAAATCAAAATTTTGAGTTAGTTTCTGCATGAAAATGCATTCTGATTACATTTCTAGGGAGAAATATATATTTTACTTTCATAATATTCACTCAGTGAATGTACATAATCACTTGTTTGCCCGTTGTTGCGAAGTCTTTTCAGATCTCGCCAGAATAGGTTGATTTATGGTTCCGCGTTACACCAACGCAGAGCCTACGGCGTAAGTTACGCGGCGACGCGCACCGTACTACGCCGTAGGCTCTGCGTCGATTTAACGCGGAACCATAAATCGCCGGCGGCTCTTCTCATCCCCGAAAACATCGGGGCAAATTTCTTAACAGGTGTTATTTGGATAAACTGAGCCCAGGTTGGGGATCTTAACGGTTACTTTTACGCCTGAAAAAATATTAAGACTTAATAAAGTGGCATATTAACAGCGCTACAGCTGAAATTAAAACAGCTTTTAGCTCTCGGCTTCCTGATATGGTGTGACGTATGTGCACGAACGTAAACCACGCAGTGACGTAGCAAGTGGTGTCCCAATCCCTAGGGAAGATTACAAGGGCCCAACGCCTTGTGGCTTCATTTTGAGGGCTAGTGGTAGAAAGTAGGGGGTGTATTGGGATTGGCCCTTAGTTGTGGGCGTGGTTTCACGCATCGGAGGTCAACCTATGTAAATCGCATTTTCGTTACGTAACAACGGGAGCAGAATCTGAATGGCTCGTAGAAGCCACATCACACTGGATGGCTCACCGGGCGGCTGTACAGACACTGCAGAATTTGGTTGCTTTCCTCCTTCTCTGAGTTGGCAGGCTGAGGGGAGACAACTTTATATATGTTAAAGCAAGAGAAAACGTGTTTTTCATAATAGGTCCCCTTTAACATGCGAGTGAATGGAGATTGACTTGCATTTGCAGCCAGCCTCTAGTGGTAACTCTGGGAACTACATGGAATTGTAATTCATCATGGGATTTACCCCGGATATTAGATGGTTCACAAAGGCTCCAGAAGCTATAGCGTAAATGTCAATTTAATTCATGATCTGTTTAAAGTTTGAATGACGTCTCTATGTTAAATTATGGACAAGCTAAAGGGCTTCAAAGAGGGCTGGGGTTTTTTGCTGCTTCCGGCCAAACCCCATTCTTTTCTTATGGGCTTCAAATCCAACATTTCTGCGATTTTCATGAAAACTGTTCTACATACCACACCAATCCCTGTTGAACCAATTGTTTTAAGTTTTTTCTTCTGTGTTTTTTTTGTTGCATTTTTTCTTTTAACTGTGGCCCTCAAACTTGGTCTAAATACAAAAGAATAAGTAGAGGGAAGAAGAAAAATGTATGACATAGTAAAAAGGGGCCGCTCAACGTTTTGCCTAACCCTAACCCTTTAATTATCTGTATTGGTTTATTTGCTGATTTTGCCATGTTCATTTCAATAGGTTCACCACTATCTCAGACGAAAACCGCTGTGTGGATCCAACGGCCAGCTGGCTGCCACGAAGGCTCCAGATACTAGAGAGTGTAAATCCCACATTCATATTGGATTCATAAAAATTTAGGAATTTTTCATGTCATAAACCTAACACAGCAATGGTGTAAATTATTTTATCCAACTGTTTTCTCTACAGAATGGAATAACCTGCAACACGTTCTAAGAGGCGACCACGACCAAAATGACGATGGAGCATCACGATGTCCTCAGCAAAGAAATAATAATGAAAATAATAAATATCTTTACATTCTTTACTTTTTTCAGTTATTTTCATGTAGAAGCTGTACACATTGTTCTTGTTCCAGAATATATTGTCACATTATAAAATGATTAAAAATTAGAAATGTGTAGTTTATATCATGTCACTCACAAATTAAAACCTTTTAACAAAACTGCAATACAGTTTGCCAATACAGCCTATGCCTGTTTAAAGTAAATAAATAAATCAACTGTTGCACCGTGTCGTAAGAAGCGAAAGTGTGGTGGCTGCAGGAAAAACGTCCGTTACACACCCGGACATGAAGTTTCACAAGCCCTTCAGCTGGATCACACACAAGAGTTACTAAACTTCCTTCTGGAACAAGGTCATTGCTGTAATCCATCAGAGCAATTTCTTAAGTTGATTCCAAAGATGATCAGACTGTTTTCATTTGATTAGGTTTAAGGGCTACAATACCATTCGAGGAATTAGTTTGATACGAGGGTAAATACCTTTCGCTTCGCTGTTCTTTGAGTAACCAAGTCTGGCCAAGTCCCTGCTGGCCTAGTTTAGCATAACTGCTGGAAGAAGATTGCTACACCTAAAAGCCATGTAATGTGATGCAAGAATCTGACAAACATAGGCGTACAAGGAACTATATTTTGGCAAAGCATCAATTTCTGATCGCCTGCAATTTGAAAAGTCAGTGTAGCCAGTGGCTAGTTTTCAATTAAAAGCAGGCCAAGTCTTATGATCAGTGGATGGGTGGAAAAAAGAATAGATAAGATTAATAATAATAATAATAATAATGGCTTGGTTTTATATAGCGCCCTACAGAGACCATTATTCATTCATACACATTCTCACCAGTGGTGGTAAGCTACGTTTTGTAGCCACAGCTGCCCTGGGGCAGACTGACGGAAGCGTGGCTGCCATATCGCGCCAAACGGCCCCTCCGACCACCACCAAACATTCATACACATTCACACGGGGCAAAGTGGGTAAGGTGTCTGCCCAAGGCTACTGCCGCCACTAGATTATCTATAACTTTATTAATCCCATAGGGAGGAAAACTATAGTTTCAGCACCAATTAGACAGGAGACACAGTAATATTGATAATAAGAAAAAAAGCAGTAATAAGTAGTAATATAATAAAATAAATATACATTTACACACCAAGTTTTTGACACTAAGTGTCATGATATTACACATCCATTTGGACATTAAATGCCAGATCTCAGATCTCTTGCACATCATCACCCCTATCTATTCTCCTCCTCCTGCTCCACCTCCACCTCTCACCAAGGGCAGAGTTGTAATTTGTGTATTTACTTGGTGTAAAAAGGTTGTATTTGTTTGTTTTTAGACCTGCTAGTTCTGCTCCTGGGGAGGAGCTCTGTGCTAATGACATATTTGAATATTGACCAACCAGCCAAAATGTCACAAATTCTGGCTGTGGAAAGGTTTATAAGGGATGTACATTTCCTGATGTGGGTTTATACACAAGACTGTCAGTGGGAAATTCAGCCCGTTATCGTTCGTCTTCTGTGACTCTGAAAGACGAGGATAATTACAGCTGGGAAAAGATCTCCGTTCACCTGGTTTCTACTCCACAAACCAAAGATGTCTCACTCTGGTGTCTGTGGACTGGCTTTTACTTTGCTTTTTCTTCTTGCACAAGGTGAGTTTGGCCTTAAACAGTTGTCTGTTAATGGTAACTGAATAAATGCTGATGAGCTACATTAGATATAACATATAAATCTGGGTTGAAGAATAGAAGGAACTTCAAACAAAGCACTGCCTCACAGAAAACACATTTATGGATCGTGTTTTCTTCTTCTCTGCGTGCTTTTGAAGGGATTGCGCACCAGCTAGACCACCCCATCTGCTGTGTGGCAGTTTCACGGGCTCGCATCAGGGAACAAGTTCAAATCTGCTATGAGCTGAGGCCAAACGCAGTTTTTCATTGTAACAAACACGCATACCTGTAAGTATTGAAAGGAAAGCTTTAATGCTCGTAAGTGCATTTTTATGTTTCGGTCAATATTGTCATCAAAAGTTGGTATGAGCTGCAACTTTTTACATGGCTTTTATTTCCCAGTTATGATTATTTGAGAAACATAAATTTAATTTAAAAAAAATCTTAGTAAAAGACTACTTGATAATATTTATGTAGCTCACATTCTTCCCATGCTAACATGACATTTGAATCCACTTTTTTTTATTTTTATCCAAAACTGTAGAGTTGTTTTTGTGACAACTACATGCTCACTCTAGCTCAACTCTAAATGCTCAAACAAGCACAAACCAAAGACAAACCTCGGTGTTTCAGTAAAAGCGGATCTATATGAACTCAGACTGTATCCTATTGTTCTGGTTTTGTAACAAGTAAGGGACATTATTTAGTGGCGGAAGGCCTAGAACTTGGACATTGGCTTGTGTGGATAAACACGTGTACGTTTTGAACATTTAAAAACAAGTGGCTGAAAGACAGGAACTGCAGATGCAAACTGTTTGCATCTGCACTAAGGTGAAATCTATTGTTAGTGTGTATTTTAATCGTTGTGTCGTTGTGCCTGTTCTTTTCAACAGTTTCATCACTGTCACAAAGAAAGCATACTGCGTGGCCCCAGATGCCTACTGGCTGCCACAAAGGCTCCAAAAACTCGCAAATGTAAGTGCAACATCCATGTGAGATTTTTTTTCTTCTTTTCCTTGAGTGAATTTACTGATTCACCTGTTTCTTCAACAGAGAGGGATAACCTGCCAAATCTTCTGAAAGGCTTTCACTGACCTCACAGCTACCACCACAGATCTGCATCCGAGCAAAAAGTTATATACATCGTACCTTTGCTGGAATCTTAATCTGCCTTATAAAATAATAAAGAAAAAGGAGAGAAATGTGTATTCAGTCTTAATTGTGCTACATGACTTGGAATCTCCATTGTCTGTGGGCATGCATGAGTTTGTAACTTTGAAGCTAAGAAAAAGTGTATTGTCTTAGTCCAGAAACGTAACTTACAATATGCAGGAAAGTGAGTGGAAGTAGTTATTCAGGGTTAACAATTTAATTTCTCTTTGTGAGCTCTATTATAGCTTTCATTTCCCGTCTCATGAATCACTTTCTTTGCAATATGTGGCTATATTTGGCCATGAAGTCAGAAAATGTGCAGTGCATCGACTGACCACGAGGGGTCGGATTGCTTTATTCATTTTTTTTTCTTTATTAACCACAGATTGGGTGGAGCATTAACTTGTCCATATGCCATTGAAATTTTCAGGAAACCTGCTTATTATTAATTGATCAAGTCCTTGGCTGCAACTTACACTTTTAAATACTGTGGGAGAAGTGAGGGGGTACTTAGAATTGCCCAAATGTTTAACACTTGAATCAATTTTTGTCAGTTAGACCCACTGGACACAAGAACCTTGTGGCACAAAAACAGATTCCAAAGACTAAAGCAAGTAAGTAAAATTTCAGGAATGTGGAAAGTTTTCATAAATCATAAATCCAGAGAAACATATGTTGCCAGATCCTTTGAAACCCCTCCAACTTCCAGTATGACGATGCATCCTATGTAAATGTAACACTGAAATTAGTTTTCTACCTATTGGCATCAACATTTCAGTTTTGTTTCTATAAATACAGTTAATGATGTAAATAAAGTTTTTGGGAGAATCATTATCTTTCAAACTTATACAAGTGGACATGACAATACATAATATACAAGATTAACAGCTTACTCCAAAGAAAACACGGCCGTCAACTTCTCATGTTTGTACAACTTGAGAGGGTTTTGCTTCTGTTGTTACATAAAGGACATCCTGGCAGGTATTTCAGAAGCTCCTGATCTCATGAGTTGTATTACTCGGAGTGAGGGGCCCAGCATTGACAGTCATTAAATAAATAATAATACATTCATATTTGTTTTATTTAATTATTAAATACACCTAGGGCATACAATCTCTCTCTTTAATTTCCACCAAAGATTAAAGCTTTACTTTAGGAGACCTTAGTCAAGCACTTCAACACAGAGTTACAGAAATACAATTTAAAAGGCAGGGTATGCAATTCTAAGCTTTTTAACATTTAGTGAAAATCTCCTGACCATCTGCTAGCTGCTCATCTCATGGGTATGCAGAAAAAAAAAAGTCTTCTGACTCATTTCTGAATCCAGATTGGAAACAGAGCAGCCTGACCCCCAAACCATAACAAACAAATTACTCCAGCCAGACACGGAAAGGGGGAGGGTCTGTGTTTGTGCACACGGAGCGAGGGGGCAAGAGGCTTGACAGAGTCCATGACCGGGCGTTTTCTTGAGAAGGAGGAGCAGGGCACCCTGTGTCCTGAAGTTTTGTTTCAAATATTAGTAGACATGAAGTCGTCCACAAATCGCTTTAATCGCTACCTTTAAAATTGTATGTTTCTGATTATTTCTACCTTTGAGGCAATTTCTCCTTAACCATCAAAGTAAAGACATGGATAAAATATTGCTTTACAAATAGAAATTGCCAAAACTCAAGGGGTCAATGCTTTTTCACTCTTCTGTACGATTTGAGCTGAACTCCGAATTGAACTGCATGTAGTTGAACGTGAAACTATCTGGTTTATCAGTAAAATACCACGCAATGACTTTTCATGTGAATCCGAGCAATAAGTATATAACTCATATCAAAACGACTGCATCAAATGCTTTGAGATAACTTCTTAAATCACAAAGATTTATTGTTAACTAAAAGTAAAATTGCAATACATATTTATCCATGATTTTGAGTTGGTTTGCACTCTGCAGTCCCACTCTAAAGCCACAAATCAAAGTTCTCCTGCAGGGCTGCACCCGGCCCTTTAAGCTGTTCTTCTTCTACTCCACCTTTACAGCAGTATTTGCTTTCCATGTGCATTTGGAGCGCAAATGCATACGACTTATTGACAATAAACTGTTGGATAAGTTCAGAGCACCACTGGATGCAGACGGAAACAGCCGCACATCAGGGTTTGGTGTCTCTGTTATCTTGATCGGAAGGAGGGTCCATCAAGTCTTTGAATCCCAGTTTCTCCAGAGGCTCCTTGGTCATGAGTTGACTGGAAGATACAAGATGACAAGGAAATGTCAGTTGACAGTAACATCTACGGCGAGCAGCCTCTGTGTCCGGCCGTCTTACTGGTCCATCCTGCATTCCAGGTAATCTTTAGACTGCAGTCGGCACACAGAGTTGTCGAAGCTGTTCTCCCTCAGGCACTTCATAAACTTCTCTTTGAAGCCGGTACACTCTCCTGTAACAATAGTACAACAAAGTCAGCCTGAATGTCTGCCTGGGTAGGTGTATTGTATTGTGCTAAACATTTTTTGTCCATTCAATGATCTTGGGTGAGGTTAAGGTTCATGAGGTTAATCTGGGAGACAGGTTTCCCAGCCACACCTTTTCTGATGCCACCTAATGAACCAGATAATGTCTACGCTGCTTTATGGCTTGTACTTCCTGAAAACAAAGTCAAATCTACTTGTGAACTCCCTACATACCGACTGTGACTTAAGACAGCATCTCACAAGAAAGACAAATAAATTATTTTTTTAAATATTACTCCCCCGTTTGGGAGCATAAAATTAGAACAACAACGGGTATTCAGCAAGAACAGTTGCTTTTCTTCTTTATTTTCTTCTGATGTGAATCCTTCAAAAAACATCTATACAACCTGAACTGAACAAAGAGCTTTACAGTAGAAAAGTACTCCAGTTTCAGAAGGTAATAAATTATCAAAAACCAAATGAAGCTTCCAAGTTCACAAACAACCCTGTCAGACAGAGTTAGATGCTGAAAGTCAAAGTATGTACCTTTTAAAGACAATTCATCTTTATAAAAAGGGACCTCAGTTTGCTTTGGATCAGTATAATGCAGAAAAGACAGAGGTGATCATTTTTGGCCCTAAAAATTAAAGGGAAAAGATCAGTGCTCACCTTGGCTCCATGTCATTGACAGCTACAAATCAAGCCAGAAATCTTGGTGTAATTATTGATTCGGACCTGAACTTCAACAGCCATCTAAAGTTTATCCCTAAATCTGCCTATTACCACCTAAAAAACATTGCTAGAATTAAGGGGATTCTGCCTAAACAAGACATGGAAAAACTTTTTAATGCATTTATTTTCAGTAGGTTGTATTATTGCAATGGCATCTTTACAGGCCGTAACAAGAAATCAATCAGGCAGCTGCAGCTGATCCAGAACGCTGCTGCCAGAGTCCTTACAAACACCAGGAAACTGGACCACATTACACCGGTCATGAAATCACTACACTGGCTTCCAGTGAGTCAAAGGATAGAGTTTAAAATCTTACTGCTGGTCTACAAAGACCTGAATGGTCTTGGACCAAAATACATGGTTGATCTGTTAGTTCCTATGAAGCTCCCAGACCCCTGAGGTTCATCTGGATCTGGTTTGTTGTGGTTCCAGAACCAGAACCAAGCAAGGTGAGGCAGCGTTCAGTTATTCTGCTCCTCACCGGTGGAACAAACTTCCTGTAGACCTGAGGTCTGCTCACACTGTCAGCTCCTTTAAATCAGGCCTAAAAACATTACTGTTTACTGAAACTTAAATTAACTTAAAAAATAAAATAATAATAATAATAATAATAATAATAATAATAATAATAATAATAATAATAATAATAATAATAATAATAATAATAATAATAATAATAATAATAATAATAATAATAATAATAATAATAATAATGCATTCTATTTGTAAGGCACTCTTCATCCAAAAATCTCAGAGTGCCACAGAGCCAGTACATAGTTAAAACTAACAACAATAAGTCATAAAACTCAACTTAAAAACACCTTACTGAATAAAAAAGGTTTTTAGGCCAGTCTTTAAACGAGTCCAGTGTCTGTGCCGCCCTTAGATGGTCAGGGAGACTGTTCCATAAAAATTAAATACTTACCTGCTGTACTCTACTGCCCTTACTTTTTAACAACTTGTGCTGTTTATTATTTTACCTCTTTTCTTATCATTGTATTTATTATTTTCTGTTTAATTGTGTCATGCCGCTTTTAATGTTGATGTAAAGCACTTTGAGTTACCTTGTGTTGAATTGTGCTATACAAATAAACTTGCCTTGCCTATAAGAAGGTCGTGTGTTCTAATAATCCCTAGTTTGCCTCTTCCAGAGTGACTAGTTTACTGGATTAAAAACCAGAGCAGGTGATCATGCTTAGTGTTCATCATCCAGGCCTGTGATGTGTGTGTGTTAGTTCAATAACAGAACTCAGTGTAGTCTAGTAATACTAACATATTTGTTGGTGTCTAGCTGTCACAGTGGATCAGGAGAGGTCACATTGATCCAGACATTGTACAGAAATATTAAAGATCAAAGGTGGACTAACTTATTGGCAGGTTATAGATCGATCTCTTCACTATTGTGAGTTAAAGTGTACTTAACTTCTCCTTGATTCTGATTGTTTGATGGCATTTCTCATAATATTCTGATAAAATGTGTATAACACAACTGCAAAGACGAGGCTTTTTTTACAGGAACATTCGCTATTTCTACAGGATTTTCACAAGTAAATTATATTATGATAAATAACAACTTTAAGTAGATGCAAAAATCCGTCGAATCGTTATTGTAAATAGTGATAATAAATGTATAAAAGATAAGGAGGCGGACAATCTCAACTCACCAAAATGATCCAGAGGGAAAGAGCCTTTGTCCGGAGCCCGAGGCTTAAAACTCTTCGAGCTGAAGTTCATAGCAGTGGACATGTTTATGTGTGCGTTTTAAAACTCGCTTGGTATGAAATAAGATATAAAATGTTGAGAATATTCGGGAAAACGCCAGAGTCCCTGATGTAACCTCGCTGTCGCAGAAATACGACGCTGTGTTTGGGTGTCGCGGTGGGCAGACACGAGCAATCGAGTGGATCACATCGATGATCGATAGGTTAGTAATATCTTTATATTCTGTTGAAACTAGTAAAAATAACTTTTCATTAAAAAAAAGAAAAAAAGACTACCATTTGCGACAATATATGTATATATATATATGTATATTTATGTATGTTGGATTACTGACCAACTATTATATTTCATCGAAAATGTAAATAATCTATAATTCCCTAATAAAAATCGTAAAACATAAAAAAAAGTAGAGAAAAGAAAAAGAAAAGTATGACTGTTACCACAGAATATATTTTAACAAAGGAGATTCAAGAAATATCTTTAAACGTTATCCTACCAATTATTATTTGCAAAAGATTTAAAGAGATTCATATCATTTGTGCTTTTTGTGGGGACGAAACAGAAAGCTTTATTCGTTTATTTAGGCATTGCATCATCAAATGGGAAAATATTTTGTCTGGATTGTACAACAGCAGAGATCTCTCCTCTCTAGTTGTACCTGATTAATCTAATTAAAATACTACATTCATAAGTCAAAATTAAAAAAATTAAAAACCAAACTTAACTGCGCTTTAAACAGACATTGAACAGTATTTATCTACAGAAACAATAGTAATAAGAAGGTTGTTCAATATAAGACTCTTTTTGTGCTTTAAAATGTATTTTATTACTTTATTCTCTTATTGACTTCTTTGTTTTTTATGTTTGTTTGTTTTTTTTTTTTTGCTTGTGTTTACATCCCCCTGATTTAGTGACACCATTGTACTGTATTACACATTATTATTTTGCCTAAAGCAAAGTAAAAAAAAGTAATAATAATTAGTTTACCATTTAGTCATTAAAGTCAGAAAACAGAATTACAAACAGAGCAAAAAAAGAAGCACCTTTGTGTCTGCTGATCATCCCACAATGCATTGTTGCTTACAAATGTGGCACCATTTAAAAGGGAAAAAAACAGGCTTTTTTATATATGTGTGTCCCCATGGGGTCCCCATGAACGAAAATGATGTTGGACTATTTTTATGGATTAACAGTGAAATGTGGAGAGGGACACCCATATTTTGAGTAACTTCACTATAACTGATGTTAGGTAGACTACACAAAACAACTGCAAGTCCTTAATTTGAACATTAACGTAACTAAATATAGCCTTTTTTGTCTTTATGTGTCTCATACTGATGCATGCCTACAGATGGTCTTTTGGTTTTACATGTATAGAAGGAACCCTACGAGTGTGTCATAGTTAAAAAAAGAAAGAAACCCATAAGGCTCTAATTCAGCTCATTTCTCACGGTGGAATAAATTAAGACTACTACACACTACTTTGATTTTGGTCATAACAACGTGAAATGTGCCACATGTTAGTGATGTGTAGCAGTGGTGGCTGGTCAGTAGAGGGCGCTAGGGCGCCGCCCCCATCAAATCAAGAGATGGAAAATAAAAATAAAATAAAAAACATGTAAGATGCAAATAATTATCAAAAGAAGGTTTTTATTTCAGTCTTTAGGTGACTGTCAATCGTAATTAAATGTTGTTTAAATATTTATTTGGTTCCAAATTTTTATTTTATTTTATAGCCTACGGTTGCCGGTCAAACAGAATCCAGTGGAAGCTTTTTAGAAAATCAAACTCAACTACACAAACCAGATTTTTATGTTTGTTTTAAATAAATTAAATAACACTTGCTTTTGAAATATTTGTTGATCAAATATCTGAAAGAAAGGAACGCTATCTTTTCAAATAATGTACATTTCAGACAAAACAATGGAAATGTTTTTCTTCTCTCTAATGTGTAAAAATAAACTGAACCCAAACCAAGAAGAAAAAAAAACAATACAAAATAACAGTGGACTTGTTGAAATGTTAAACCCCTACTTTATGTTCAGTTTTCTTTTTCCACTGCAGCATAATTGAACTGCTTCACTAAAACTTATGACCAATAATCCATTGTTGGATGTTTAAATTTTTCAAAATTAAAGGACCAAAATATTATTGTCTACCTTTCTTTTTTCCCCATTGTACCAAGCTTGTACCTAAAAGTGACTTCTGTGTACCGTTACACCCCTATGTATGCCAAGGTCAATTGCGCCCCCCCAAACATTTTTTAGCACCAGCCGCCACTGATGTACGCAGAAAGCATCGTCCATATACTTTGCTCACCGAGGACTGAAGGAGCCATTCTGGTTTGAGGCCACACCACTCACAAGCAACGAACAGGCCTGCAACTAAAGGTTTTGGGGGGAACTCAGCCGGCTTTTAGTGGACTGTGTCTTTGTGTGAGTGAGTGTGTGTGTGAGTGTGTGTGTGAGTGTGTGGGCCCACAACTTAGAATAGGTTTACTTTAGGACTTGTAGGGTAAATTACAAGTGTGATTTCTGTTACATTACAATAATAACTTTTGAAAAGGTATTTATTATTTTTGGTATTGAGCAAAAACAACACTTTTGAGTATTAATTATTATTCCTGAAAGAATAGGGGTATTTCTCATTTAAGGTTTTCAACCTACAGTGTTTACAGCACATTTACTATTCTTTACATTTTACTATTTTCGTTTGTTTACACAACATTTGCACTAATCGTTGCAGTAATCATTAATACATGATTGATTCATTTTTTTTTTATAAACACTGACTGTTGTGATTTTTTTGGATTGCCTACTTAGTACTTAGAGGTTCCATTTGGGTACAAATAGGTAATTACTACAGTAAAACTGAACTTTAAAAAAGGTCTAATACGTTAGATTTCGGGTAAAAACTGCATTTAAAAAGTAAGTTCATGATAGTGTGGTTTTAAAACAGTCGGAGCTTTTATTAGCTAATTTAAAAGAGATCCGGAATAATGAATTTTAAGTTATTCAGAGTTAATTAAAATAACTCAGAAGCCCTCTTCTCGTTTACCTATACCACGAGAGGACCGCTACATGTAGACTGTTCTGAAGATGTGACTTGTGTTCTGGGCCGCTGGATGTCTCACTTGTACAAGGGAAGGTGTGAGGAGCGAGGAGAGGAGCTTTATTACTATGCGCTCAGCGAGACTTGGTACCAGAGCCATCAGAGCGGAACAAAGACACACATTAGTCTGCAGGGATCATTCAGTCGGGACCAGTCCTCTCCTCTCCTCTCCTCTGTCCTCATTCTCGGGGGGTGACAGCAGGTGAGGCCGGCGGGCGGCGGATGTTCTTGGACGGGCTCCTTCTTCCCACCGCGGCGAGGCTGGACGGATAAACCGCACCATGGCGCTGGAAGCGAAGGGGGACAAGCTGCTGCTGCTGCAGGACGTGCTGGCCGGACCTGGAAACGAGACGTGCGCGGACTGCGGTAATCCAGGTAAGCAGCGCCGCGGCCAGACAGAGCCTGGTCCTCCCGGAGCTGCAGCAGCAGCTGCTGCAGACTCACCGGTGCATGTGAGGCTGATGCGGGGCTGATGCGCTCCGGGGGGCAGGAGGAGACCGCCGGGCCCTCAGGAGCAGCTCCTCAGGAGATGACCAGTTCCAGGGACTCTGGTCCATATAGGATGACCCTGGCCTGCATGGAAACTGGGAGAATCAGGCCTAACAGACTGGACTTTGGATGGGAGTGTGATATAAAACCATAAAACACTCATGTCTCACTGTGTGTTTGCTCTGCTGTTATTATAGATTATCAGCAACAGAGACTTGTTCACTCATTACCTGTCATTTTAAAATCCCGCTTTTCACTTCAAGAGGTGACATAGCTCTATAAAGAACTGGGTGTTCAATAGGAATGGGCGATATTTTACCGTTCACAATATACCGTCAAAAAAATTCCTCACAATAAGAATTTGTCATGACGATAAATTCCCGTTGATGATGTTTTTGTGTAAAGCTGATTTTTGGAAGGAAGGAAGGAAGGAAGGAAGGAAGGAAGGAAGGAAGGAAGGAAGGAAGGAAGGAAGGAAGGAAGGAAGGAAGGAAGGAAGGAAGGAAGGAGGAAAGAAGGAAGGAAGGGGAAAAAAGAAAGAAGGAAGAAAGGAAGGAAGGAAGGAAGGAAGGAAAGGGGAGAAGGAAGGGAGAAAACAAGGAAAGGAGGAAGGAAGGTAGAAAAGAGGAAGGGAAGAAGGAAGGAAAGAGAAAGAGGAAAGGAGGAAGGAAGGGAAAAGGGAAAACAGAAGGAAGGAAGGAAGGAAGGAAGGAAGGAAGGAAGGAAAGAAAGAAAGAAAGAAAGAAAGAAAGAAAGAAAGAAAGAAAGAAAGAAAGAAAGAAAGAAAGAAAGAAAGAAAGAAAGAAAGAAAGAAAGAAAGAAAGAAAGATAAATTCCCGTTGATGACAAACATGGCGGATCTGAGAGCGAGATAGATTCATAGTTAAAAAGGTGGAGTTTAAATCATTTTCAAAAGCTTTTTCTATTTCCCCACCTCTCCATCCTTTCTTTCACAGTTATTTTTTTGTATTTCTGCATCCCCCTCTTTCAATACTTCTCCTAACTGAGATGGCAGTAAAGCGGTAAGTGGCTCCAGTGTGGGCCCAACGCCCAGCGCTTGGAGCCCAGCCCACCCAGGATGCCTGTTCCTTGGCCTTCATTGCAGCTCCGGTGAGGACTGGCGGCAGCAGAGCAGCTCCCCAGAGCCCGTCCTCGCAGGATAGCACAGTTTTGTCTGAGAGCTGGTCAGTAGAAGATGAGAATTGAAGATGCGTTTTTTTTATGCGTTGTGATGAGCGAGCCACCTGTTCAGGGAGTACCCTTCCTCTCACTTATGACAGCTTCAGCAGCCCCTCAACCCTGATCCGGATGAAGCAAGTAAAGGAAATATTTTCTTGCTGTCTGTGTTGACTACATCAGCTGTCAAATAGGCTATGTGTTTTGTTTTGTTTTTTTAAAACCTCTCTGGAGTCAAAATATCACAACACAACTCAACTAATGATAGCAGAAGCCACGGAACAGATTTAAAAAGGGAGATTTTATGAAGATTTTATTCCTGTGCTTGAAATAATAGATTTGGATGTCTAAAGTGACAAACAAATTCAAACAATCTCCAACATAACAGAATCCTGTTTACTGAACTCTGTTCAGACTGCCTGCCCAAATCTAATTAGCAGCATACCCAAAATGCATCTTGACAGATTTCCTCACAAGCAGCCAGAAACCACAGTAAATGCAACCAAAAAATAAATGAAAAGTGATTTCAATTAGGTTTTCACAGATTCGTGTCTCAATCTGAACCGTCTGCTCACTTGTGCATTATTCACAACACGGCACCTTCAGAAGAATATTGCAGAGTTAAATCAACCGTAGGTCTATTGCTTCCATAGAACAGGATTTGTATGTGTGTGTGTACATATATACATACATATATATTTAAGACAAAAACAGCAAAAGTGTCTTCCTTTTGTACAAAGTATCTATTGACAGTACTTCCACCAGCATCCGTTGTAAATATGTATGGATAAAAAAAAAAACGACAAAAAAACACTCTTCTATGTACGTCTTTAACACATACAGAGTGAAACTTAACTTGGTTCATCTGCAGGGACCATGCCCACACTATAGATTGACATATTTGAGTCTTGTTAGAGGTTTATTTAGACGTGTACTCTGATGTCGCTACATGCTTACGTGGCTATAACGTCAACCACTATTATGCTAAAAATGTATATTTCTTTCTAACTAAAAACTGCTTTGATTCATATAGTTTTAACCCAGAGATGGGCAAAATTTACTTCCATAGAGAGCCATATTTGTAGAGTCTAAATAGTCAAAAGGCCATGTGTTGGCCAGTTTGAAACATTGGCAACTTCCAGGTATTTCCATCCACCAGATGAACATTTTCTCAGTTTTTTGAGCTTGAGTTTTTTAGCCTACTGTTATTGCTGATTTGTGGATGGCTGATTATTTAGTAAAAATACTGCATGTATAATTTGTTGGAAGTCATTTTCAGGGCCTTTTCTTCCTTTCACATCAATTATAGCTTTGTACTGTGATTAACATGCAACATCTGGACGTTCTCCTACGCTCTCTTGGCTAACCACATGCCATTAAATCAATACTTACTGTATGATAAATGGTGATTCAAATCCCAATATACTTATACACCTTTTTGGAAGCATTTACTTTAGGTCTGGTCCTGGCATCAAAACCAAAGTATTACTGACCCGTCCCTGGCAGACTAACATTTTAGACAACCCTGTCGTTAAAGAGGAAATATAACGTGGTAGACTCTGCTTTCAGTAGGAACAGAAGCTATTAACAACATTTTGCTCTTATAATTAAATATATATATATATATATATATATATATATATATATATATATATATATATATAATTAATATACATTTTTGTATTGTTTTACCTTCATTTAAGGAAGAGTGGAATGACATGGTCCAGGGTGTTTTAACCTAAAGAGAATTTACACTCCATTACCACCTAAAAATGGACCTACGGCTGTTTAGCTGTGGACTATTCATTTCACGAGTACTTTTACCACAGTGATATCTCATTTTCACGTGTCCTTTGTCAGCTTGTTTGAAATATGGCCCCTGGTCTTCAACGCAAGGAAGTTACTACAGATGTGTTGGCTCATTGATAATGCTAACAGTGCTAATGTTACTGACACCAACCCATTCCCTCCCTGAGAGAGAACCTATTATTGTTAAGGACTACATTTGTAGTCATTACAGTTTAACTACATCGTCAAATAATTAAAAGTACCAACTCTATGAGTTGAAAATGTTCAAATCGTCTCAGGAAAATTCTTCGGAACGAGGACTTTCACAGTGATGTCACAGTTTAGCGAGGTGGTTGAAGGACTGAATAGAGTTTTTGACGCATACATGAATGCACAGAAGTCAGTAGAAATGATCTGTGAAGGTAATGACAATTTGAGAGGATAAAAACAACATAGTTCTTTCTGCTGTGACCCATCATTTTGACATGGCAAAGAGTTTCAGAACTAATACAACAGTCCACGGATGATCTGAATAAAGCTGCACATATTAGCCTCCTCTATCTATGATGCTGTCTAGCTTATAGAACATTTGCACCACGGCTTCCTCTAATCATTTGTGATGGCAGAGCCAAGTTCACCACCATTTTGGTTTGTCTACATCAGCTCTTTGTGTATTGGCTACCATAGCAACCCCATACATAAGGGGATGTCAACAAAGTCACAGAACATATTTGATTTTTTATTATATACATTGTAAATAGGTCGGTTTGGATCTGATTAGATATGTGTAAGCAATGGGGTATATACTGCAATCTGAGCAGGATGTCATTCAGTGAGTTGTTTCAGTTTTGCAGGATTCTGTGACATCACAGACCCGGATCAGAATCAGAATAATCAGAATAATCTAGCCTTTGCATTGTTTTTATCCACCGAAGTTCACACTTGGCAGCATTAGCTGGTCTTTAAAAGGGGAATGTGCAAAACCGTAGTTCCTATTTCAAAATTTAAAAAGGGGCAGATTCGACTCAAGTAGTTGACTCCTCCCCCCTAAAAACAACAGCTATGGCCACAGCTGTAAAAATTTGCTGAAAAGGATGCCGTTCTGCGCTATCTCTGTGGTATTTTGACCAGAATATGTCACAAACACTCCTTCAATACCTCAGGACATTGTGTTAACCAAGTATAAATGATGCAACAACAATGCCCACCGGTCTGTATACGAACCAATGCACTGAATGAACCTGCACTACAAAAGTGCAACAATTCTACTTTGAAAATCCTGTGTGTCCCTTATCAGCTGACACAGTCATGAAACATGATTATTTGGGTCAACATTGAACTTGCAGTTATTTGAAAACCATTATCCCCTGACTTCTGAACCCCACTGCATTTATCAAACTTAAATTGCGGCCAACAGAGCAAATGCTGGCAACTGTCTCAAGAATCCCTTTAAGGTTTTTGGCCAGAAACAGCAATGTGACCTTGATATTACTTGGGAATCACTCACCCATGGTCAACTGGACTCTGTGCCCTAAGTGTGCACATTATTCCTAATACAAGACTGAAAGTCTGAAAATGTGAAAAAATAATAGATTTTTCTCCTTAATTGTATTATTTTGTGATCACTGGGAGCCACAATTAAAATCAATTCAATTAATTGCGCGACCCTAAATTGTATACCTGAATCTTGTGGTGTATCACACAGCATATCAAGTGTTATTTTGCTCCAACTTGATGTTTGCATGTAAGTGCAAAGCTGTAAGACCATCTCGAGGGGCACACCTTGAAGAAGAAGGGTATGTAGTCAACTCCAGTCTCTAAAACTGGCTGCCATCAAGAGAAATGTGCACATGTGCACAAAAAGAAGCTCATGTTTTGGATTTTTTGTGGTATTTTGTCACTAACATTTCATGAGGACCGTAGAGAAAGCTTTAATGATCCTATCAGAATGCTGATCTACTGCATGTTTACCATCACAGCGATTAGAGGAATGTGATAATGGTGTTGAATCGTGACCATTTCTACAAGTGCGCGTACCTACTGCAGAAACTCCACATTTAGTGTAACATGGAAATGAAAGTTGGATTTCTTTGGAGTCACAGTTGAAATTGGTAGTTTCCATTTATTCATCAAATGAAGTATCACAGGCCTGCGAGTGTAGTTTTGCAGATTATGAGGTTTGGTTGGGGATGAAGATGGATGGTTGTGGAACAGTTTGCCTTGTGGGAAACATTGGCAATAAATTTCACCCGGTCGAAAGTTTTACAATCATGACAGTATTGAATTCCCTCTCTGAAGCTTAAGTGGGACAGATGTTTTGTGCAGCGCTTCTGTGAAAGGAGTCTGCAAGATTATATGACAGTTCTGGTGAAAGTGATGGGAAAGTTGTGAAGTGGTTTCTTTCTGTTCTCATATTCCTCAAGAACCCCTTTAACAAGGTACTTAAATTACAGGTTCTGCCGAGGCATTATTGTGATGAACTGTGATCAACGGCTTCCATGTTCGCTTTCATAATCACCAGACTCGATTCCATTTCAGACGTGAAAACTTTAAAGGCCCTCATCCATTGTACCCTCTCCATCTTCTCCCCTGTTGCCAGGAATTCCCATACTCATTCTGCATATCTCATAATGTTCAGGATATGAATAATTGATGCCGGTTAGGGAACTCATTCCCAGGATGGGGACAGGATCCTATCTCTGGTTCAACAGTCTCTAGTTTTATCTCTGTGGCCATCTCAGAAAACATATCAAGGTTTTAGTGCAGCTAAAAAACATGGAAGACCATCTTAATGAATAAAGGAAAACAAACATGTCCAGGTGCAAACTGTACTTACCTTTTTCCATGTGATTGGAGATGGTGCACTTTTAAGACGTCTGACTAAACAAATGTTCGTTGAAGCAGTGCATACAAATTAGGGCGATACACTCAAGCAAAGCACACGTCAAACTGACATTTAAGAATTTTCATAATTTGAATTAATTAAAATGTAGACAAAAAATGCCTTTGTCACACTGTCAAATCCATGAAATTAGAATAAATTAAGTGACAATGATCAGAACGTCATGATGACAGCAACAGCAGAAGATTGTTTCGTTTCAACTTCTGATTGTTCTTGTTACTTTTGTGGTTCATGTCAGCAAATGGTTTCTGAATGTTAAGTTGTGGTTAGAAGCATGCATAAAACCACTGAAGGAGTGGTTCAACATTGCCATGTCGTAATTGGTTGGGAAAAAGACATTTAAAAACCTTCAAGTTCAATGGAAGTGTTTAGTCGACCACACAAACCTCATGGTGAGGACATTTTCTTCTGTTCAAATGTGATGCAAAAGTGAGTTTGTTGTCTAAAGCTGAGGTATTCAAACCCAAACAATGCTGCAGAAACTGTTCAGCGAGGTAGTGGTGGTTCCAGCTCTGTTACCGGCTGGAAGGTTTGCACAAAATAGATGTAGCAATTAACTGGGACCATCTTTAAAATTGTGCAGCAGAACCTCAGACCATCAATTAGACGGTGGAAACAACAAAAGTCCTGATAGTGACCACAAAAAAAATCCTGATCTAAGCACTTTGGAAAACATGAATGCTGGGATTGAAAGTTGGGTTTGTACCCACAAAACCAACTAATTTAATCAAGCTCTTTTTATTTCTGCCCAAAAGATCTGTCCAACCAAACTAGGCTGTCCGACCAAATGTATTTGTTGCCAGTGGACATTGAGCTAAATTTAAGCAGTACTGTATGTACATTGCACTTTTATGTACAGTACAGACCAAATGTTTGGACACACCAATGGGGAAGTGTGTCCAAACTTTTGGTCTGTAGCCTACTGTATGTTATTTAGTTCTTCTCACCATTGAAAAAGAAGCTATTATAGGACCAATGTTGCAATGACATGCATGTCAATGATGAGTATTGAGGCTAAACCTCATACCACAACAGTATGTCACCAGGCCACACACTGGGAAAACAGACTGTCATGTGGGTATAAGGACTTTCAGTGCTGTTACAAATAAACATTTCCATTACACAAAACCTCTTCTCTGTAACCAGGTTGCTTTGCAAGCTACCGCTTGACAAAGTCACATGAATCAAAAGTGGACAGCAAAGAAAAAAACTACGATGTGGTGGAGATAGCTATTTATTTTGGTAACATTTGTGTGACAAATGTTTTTTGTAAATCTGTCTAAAGAATATAAAAAGCGACCTGGTGCATGACCTTGCATCAAGGGATTAGAAATGAAATGTTTAGAACAACCGTTGTGGTCGAGGTGTTTAATTATAAAGCTCACTTTTCAAATATTTAAGAGAGTCTGTCTGTAGTGAGTCTCCTGACCAATAGAAAAACTAAATCCTTTTATACTGAGCCTCGATCAGCCAACATGGTTGAATTCACAAGCCACTTTCATACAGACATTACTGTATTAAGACACAGTGGAGATCCCCCTCCTAATTCCTCCTCCACTCTGCAGATTAGCATTCACAATGATCCCACAAAGCACAATATTGCCTCGGCAGTTAGTGTGCTCACAAGGCTCTATGGTGTTCCCCAATCTGAAGATAGCCCTTGTTGTCAACTTTGCAACGCCCGGCCAGCAACAAGTCCTGACTGTCTCTGCTTTGTTCTACTTATGTCTGCCTCTCTGACCTCTGTGGTCAAATCCACGGTGCTAGCTTTCCCTTCCATAGCATCTTCACCTTGCTTGTCACCATGTATAACATGAATTGAACAAACCCTGTGTGACGTCACCTGTAGGTTTTCTGAAGAGTGCTTTAAAAGCCTCTTTTGCCCTTTATATTGTGTAGCACCATATTCAAATGGGAGGGAAGAGCAGCCCTGGGACACACCCACCCTTAGCTCTGTTATGAGCTTGGCTTAGCCTATAATGCTAACTTCACCTGTCATCGACTCTGATCACATGTGTCAATGCTGATTCCTGACATACAGTAAATGCTCTATGTGGTTGTTTATGGGCACGACTTCTGAAGGGGTTCTCATGATTAAAAGAGTCCCAACTGGGATTCAGTTCAATGTATTTAACACATGCATAACACATACATATTCAATATTCAATGTGTTTGTGAAAGTTTCTTCAAATCTTCCTTTTTTTTTTCAAGTGTCCAAATAAAATAGGAGATTTGTTGATAATTCACTTGTCCATCTCTGTTATATGTGTCTGCCAATTCAGGTGTAAGCAGTGTTTATGATTTGGTGTGTGCACTCCCAAAATCCTAGGGCTGGCCCTGACGCCTCCTCATTTCTGATGTCACCATTGGAACAACACTTGAAACAAGTAATGTCGGAGTTAAAATGAGGATGGGTAAAAGTCTAATCAAGCAGGACCCTTGACGAATCAATACTAAATGAAAGCATACATACATAGATTGTATAAAACAAGCATTAGGTGACGTGAGCCACTAGTTTCTGCAGACCAGTTTTGAAGCCTGTTTTCTTCATGCAGGACGTCATTGCTTCAGAAGCTGACAGGACCACGCCCACCGTATGTTAACCAAAGTTAGCTTTGCACCCAGCTCCTTCAGCGGAACCCCGCCAAAATATCTGCAGAGCCGCAAACAGATGTTTACAGCGGGATGTACCATTTAATATGTTGACTCGACGATGACACAGGCTGGATTAATACAAAAGGCTGGTTGCTTCGCTAAGCACAGTGGCATTACTATCACGGATGAGGAAGTGATAGTGGCTAGCTAGGGTGCTGATTCAACTATCAATCATCATCCCATCAATCATATTAGCAATACATTCAATGCTTGATATAAATTCTCCGGGCGTGGTACAAAATAATTGGCAACAACTGACTCGGCTCCTTCATCTGAGACACTGGAGGGGATGAAGAGGCTGTGGAGCTAAGTGTGGACATCCACAGCAGAACCTTATGTTTCAAAGGCCTTCTCCTTGGTGATGTCAGAAATGTCAGCTTGTTGAGGGTCTCGCTGCTGATCAGTAGTATAGACCGTAGGCTATGAGAAGACACGTGAAACGTGGGTCTGGATAGCTACTTCAGACTGTTTCACATCACTTCCAAATCCTTCAGAAACACACAAAACTGACTGCTCTGTTAGGCTTTTATTCACAGTTCAGAAAACGAGTCAAGATAGAGCTAAGTAGTTAAAGTGATGACAGCGAGCTATGTTAGCGCAGACAAATTTCATTGTCTGATCAATGTGCAGCCAGCCTCGCCCTCCTGTTAGACCTTCCACATTACCAGTTCACACAGCATTCATTTTGTCCCTGTTACTACCTCCCAAGGTAGTTACAGTGTGTGTTAGCAACAGAACAAAATGTTGCTTCTTTCTACATCTATGCTAGTCGCTCACATTCAAAGCAGGTCACTAAAGGTTCTGCAGAAGCAGAACAAACTGGGTATGTTCACGAGCTTTTAGTTTTCATAATACGAATTCCATAATGTTCCATTATTTAATGCAGGAACAATATATTTAATTGCTCTGCTGATTCATTATTTTCTTTTTTCTTTTTTTTTTTTAGGAAAAGTCTGGCCAATTAAAAATTGTAATGTGGTTGAAGGCAAAAAGAAAACGACAAATATGTATTATTTGCATACTTTTGTTTGCTGGTGAAGATGCTGTAGTCTTTCATAAAACAAATGGGATCAAATATAGACCTTGGATTTATTAGCTGCTGCCAACAAGGTGACATCATATAGATATACGTTAAAATGCGTCACATGGTGACATTTTTGTTGTTGTTCCTAGTCAAAAGCCATGTAGAAGTTTGCTTGAAAATCCCTCCTGTATGACCAGTACATTACATCACATGAAATCCCTTAATTGTCTGTAAATCTGTAGGTTGACATAAGAGAAACAGATTATAACATCATCAGCAGGGACCTGGCTATTTTCCATCGCTGTTGTTTTCACCCTTCTTTGCAGACACATTAACCGAGCGGGAAATCTGCTAGAATTGGACAGAAAACACACACACACAGCAACACGATTACTTTGGCAATTTTTATGCCAAGTCATTCTTACTCTGCCCTTCCTTACCTTTGCGGATTTTTTTTTTCTCTCTCCTATCTTCTCTCTGCTGCTGTGCTGTGGTGAGACCAAAGATAGGCTGAGCTGAGAGCTTTTGCAGAGAAACAGCAGGATTTAGCTGCAGCTCAGCATCGTTGGGGTTCTGCCCTTTGCAAAGGACGAACAGACGAGTTATTCCCTCTAGAGAATCCTCAGCAGTCCTCCGAGGTGTGTGGAAGGTGTTTGTTAAGCAACAAAAGACAGCAGGAGCTCTGATGATAAAGGAGGCTTAGGCTCTTATTGAACAGCCAGATCACTTTTTTTTCTGGTCATTTATAATGTATTTATGAAGGAAAAGTAGGAGAAAATCTTCCCTGCATATTGATTAAAACTAGTGTGAGTAGGTTCGATGCAGCCGCAGCCATCACTGGTGATGTGTTTGCTATGCAGGGCCTTGTTGTGTTTTAGTGAGTTCAAAAATCCCCCTTTTCCACAAAATCAGTTCCAGGGCTGGTTTAGAGCCGGTGCCTATGTTTGAATCAGTTTTATGTTTCAGCTGCCAAAACACTTACTCCTGGCCAGAAAACCTGGAGCCACGGTATTAAGAAGACCCTTTGTTGGTCCAGAGCAAAGTGTCTCTTACATCAGGGACTCCGAATGAGTTAGTAGTTCAGATGAAAAACTTTGAGACTGCCATGTTAAAAAAAAAACAATTAAAAAAAAACAACCAAAACCTTACCTAGTGTAGCACCTATGAAAAGTGTCCACATAGACAAGCATTTGAAGCATCAGCAGAACATAAACACATTATTCCTGTCATTTTTCAATTATTTTCAATTTTGCAGCAGCATTCATTAGCTCTGGTCACCATCTGGAAATGGCGATTGGCAATAAAACGAGCATTCACAACAACTGCTGCATACAGCAGCATTTGTAAGACAGCATGTTGACATTAATACATTAATTTGCTGGGAAAAAAATAAGAAAAATAATGTGTACATGATGTCTCCCCACACTATGGTTCCCACAGAAATTCAGAATACAGAAGAGGAAGGTTAATAGGTTATGTCTGAAGGTGTTCACAGTGAGGTAATGAGTTAGGTCTGTGGTTAACTGTGGAAAATTTAACCAAAACCAAAAAAGATTGAACAAATCTGAAGTGCTTCTTACACCAGCATGGCATCGGCAGCTGGTCGAAAGGAAAGAGGCAAATTTATATGTATAAAACATTTTATACATAAAGGCGACTCAAAGTGTTTTACAAAGGCATTAAGATGAAGAAAAAAAAAATAACAATATAAATAAAATGCAGAATAAAATCTAAAAAAAAAACATATTTGGACAGAAAAAGAAATAAAACACATCGAAAAAGGTAAAATCGAAGCAGACATGAAATTTGGCCGGAAGAAGATGCGTTCATCCTCAGCATGTTTGGATTGAATTAGGTGAACTCTGGTGTGGTTGCCATGTGGAGGTGGGTTACTTGAATATATATGGATTCTAGCATCCAAACATAGATGAGTGCATCAAATATACCAAACGTTCACACTGATCCGGTAAAGTTATTTAAAAGGGTGTAGGTCAACCTGGAGACTGGTTCAACTGGAGGATGCGGCCATTCCTGTTGCTGCCAGGGCAAGCAGCCAATGAGCTACAGGGTGTTAACCAGTTTAACCAGTTAACCCTGACTATGCATGAATAAGTGCCACCCGTACTGAACAGCCTAATTCTGAATATGCTGCTTTAGACTTGAGATAACTCAGTCATTTTATGAAAAGTCCGGTCAAATCAATAAAGCTATTAGAGTAAAAAGCCAGAGCTGGTGCCCAAACAGTTTTGTTTAGTCACGCGAGGAAACAAACTCAGCTGGCCCCCACTGTCTGCTTATCAGCTCTTACCACGATACGGCCACCGACAGACTCGTTCTTGCATCCAGACACGCAAATGAAAAGCTGCAGATGCAGAAAAGTGTCCACGAAATGCTCACAGGGGGAGTCATTGTATAATATAAATGTCCCCCATTCATTCATTCATCCTCCATCTGGCCTGCAGCAACAGCACAGGTTGAATAAAAAGCCCTGTTGTGTCTGCCTCCAGCGAGCTCGCCCCTCCTCAGTACGTCTGGCCAATTCCTCAGGGATGTAACCGAGGCTTAAAGGACGGGTCTCATATAATATATGCGCCTTCAAGGGGGAAAAAAAACAGCAGAGTCACAGTACATCAGGTGTTTCCCACCTGCTGCTTGATACAACTGTGCATCTGTTGTTCACAGCAGTCCTGCTGAGAAACATCTATGTGTGTAGAGGCAACAGCCTAGTGTGTGTGTGTGTGTGTGTGTGGTTTGCTAGTCATGCGGCCATGATAATCTTGATGAGTGCTGTCTGCTTCTCGACAAGCTCTGACTCAGACAGCGATGAGCTCACCACAGAATGGCTCGCTGCCTGTCTTTCATGTGAGCAGGGGTGGTTTCTGTGAGTGCAGGAGACATGACAGGCCTTAAAAGGAAGAGTTTTGATTTATTCACATCAAGGCTGTGGTGTGTTGTGCTTAATAATTATCCACAATGATTAATGGATGAATTAACATTTATGAAAGCATTTCTTCCTTGTTTCGGGGTTAAATTGAGATTGCAGAAGAAGGTCATTGTAAATGCCAGTGCTGCTCTCTCATGGGATCTTCTCGCTGCTTCTCCTCCTCATCTATAAACCTTCCCAGTCTTCCGCTGCTCTTCTATCGGACTCTGTGGCATCTCCATCCATCTTTTCTGCAGCCACAAGGGAACAGGGGTTTTAAAGCCTTTCTGCCACGTTTTTTTTATTCATTTGGCTCTCATTTTATTCCCTTGATTATTGCACTCTGCGAGTGTTTGTGCAACAAACCGTGGACCTCCTCGTTTGAAAAATGGCTGTAAAAGAGGCCGAGATGAAAGGAGAGGAACTTGAGTGTTTCACAGCGTTGACTCTCTCTCATTGCTCTCCATCACTCGCCTTCATCCGCGGGCTGAGCATGCATGACGCACTGTATGCAGACATCATAAATAACAGACGCTGACTGGGTCACTGATTTATGCAGTTGGCTGGTGTCCACTTACATGGTGAGAGAAATGGCAGAGAGACCAATCCTTTTTTTTTCTCCGCAGCACTAAAAGTCAGCACAAGAAGTTACACAATGTTTTTTTAGCGGCCAGGTGGAGGAACAGTGGGACATGAGTTGGAAAGAGCAAAAGCTCTATCATGAGTACTATGTTGGCAATATGGCGTTATGTCAGGCTGGATGTTTTAATTTCATTTAATTTTAATGCATGTAAACCGTTTCCTTCCATACTAAATGAGAAGGTAGGAAAAAGCCAAATGTTGCTAACCCAGTTCACTTTATTAACGGATCGTCTGCATTTGTGAGCCAGACGGTGAAAGCAGACGTTTCGCCAGTTTGCTGCTTTGTAATGCTGTGTACGCCTCATGTGCTGCAGGCGAAGCGGACAGCGCTGTAAACGATGCGGTTAGACTTGTTCTGCTGAACAAACTGTGTGACAAAACCTTTTGCATACCTGCTTCTGTTAAGGTTAAGATTCTAATTAGGGCACATTGCCCAGCATATAGAGGCCTATGCTGAAAACTACATGTAGAGCCAGTCAATGCCCAAAAAATCAGCTCGGTGTGAAGAGGTTGATGTGGAGGTGCTAAACCCGACCGTCGCAAAGATGTTTTATTCTGAAAAAAAATCAGATGAAAAAACTGTGAGGCATCTCAAGATTGAAAGGCCCGGCCGTTGTTGTGAAGCCAGAACAATTAACAATAGTGAGAGCAAACCGTTTAAAGCAGTGGAAGAAGAATGGTGTTTTGCTCTTGGGCGCCACCTGCACCTCCATCATAAATGCATATGGGTCAATGACGAATAAGGATTTTCAACAGGTCAATTTTTTGAGTTTTTTGTCAAGATGAATAGGCACTAGCCTTAAAAAAGGTCATGTGGTGCAACCATGATTCATATTAAAATAAATTAATTTCCTTAACATCTTGACATCTTTTTTTTTTACAAGTTTTCAGTATTATACAAAAATGGTTGTTTTTTAATGGTCGCGCTACATGATATTTCATAAAATGGACATCAGTCAAACTTTGTTCGTATATTATGATGGAAATATAAATACAAATGTGATGCAATCTTACACAATACAAGACAATTCAGAAATCATGCCAGATAGGGCAGAAGATTGATTTAAAAACATCTAGAGTGATTCCAAAACAAGTTTTCAAAACAAGAGTCATGGTCGGACGGTCGCACCACATGACATTTTGACGCTTAAAACAACAGCAAAATCCCAAATAACTAGTATTTTTTGTAAAATTCAAGTGAGTCCATATGTGGGACAGGTCGGTCATATATATTGTATTTTCTTATCCATTTAAACCTTTTTAGAATTGAAAATAAAACTGTTTTTCAGAAAATATAGGCGTCACGTCACTGACCCATATATTGAGTCCAATACACAGGTTTGTGGATTTGTTAACCAGGTGAAGACTAGTAAAACCAGCTAAAGGAGTGAACTGACAGACTGCAGAGGAAGCAGCAGGTGCTAAACTCCATAGTGAGCTGTAATATTACCAACATGCTACTACTCTGTGCCAGTACAAGTAAACATACGTCCTCTAAATATGTATATATGTATCTAGATACTGCTGCTTTAACTGATCTTTCGCCAGGATCAGTTGTCTCTGACGCTTCTTTCTGGTCATACAAGACACCTTTTGAATGGAACACTTTATTTTAAAAAGCTGTGTGCATGTATGTGTCCGATTGCTATCCACTCAGGTATTCACAAGGCGCAATTTATTCATCCATTTTTCACATACTGTTGATGAGACCATGGCGGTCTTTTAATTGAGGTATCATCACTTATTCAGGTCATATTCAAAGCTGATGTCAGGTTATCCTTGTTTTGTTTTATTAGCGCTTAAGTTGTGTGTTTGTGTGTGTACATGTGTCTGTGTATTTAAGAGTGAGATGATGTAACTAACCTAATAACTAGCCCGGCTGACCTCTGATCAGATCTGAGGTGCTCTGTTTCCTCTTTAGTCACTGCAGTAAACAGGATTTCCCCAAAATCATATCTTGCTGGCCTGCTCCTCGTCTAAGAGCAGAGGAAGCAGAGGGCGTTGGAGTGTTTGCTTCATTTGCTTTGCTTCTATCACCTTGAAACCGCTCTGGCGTCAGCACTTTCACTTTTTATTAACCTGAACCGTGCAGTGCGGCTCTTTGTGTTGCGACGCCTTTATAACAATGCCTTCTTCATATTACCTCAGTCTTTCTCCAAATCAACCTCCAACAAGTCCAATTGTTACAATTTCCTCTCTCTGGTATCTCTCCTTCTCTCGCTTCACCGCCATGACATGTCTCTCTAACCCCCCCGTTTTCCCTCCTTCCCCTTGTCTCCCCCTCTCTCTTTCAGAGCCAGACTGGGCGTCGCTGACTTTGGGTGTGTTTGTTTGCCAGGCCTGCTCGCTCCTCCATCGGAGCATCCCTCACATCAGCCGGGTCAAGTCTGTCCAGGACACGTGGGATGCCAGCGAAGTGGAGGTGGGGGTGGTAACAGCTCCTAATATCCACTTCTCTTCGATGTCCGACTAAAATAACTTCACCGACCTGTAGGGATGGGCGGTATGGACTAAAAAATGTATCACGATTATTTCTGGCATTTATCCCGATAACGATAAAAATGACGATAAAAAAAATACCAATTCAACTCCACCTTTGTAACTATAAATCTATCTCGCTCTCAGATCCGCCATGTTTGTCATCAACGGGAATTTATCTTTCTTTCTTTCTTTCTTTCTTTCTTTCTTTCTTTCTTTCTTTCTTTCTTTCTTTCTTTCTTTCTTTCTTTCTTTCTTTCTTTCTTTCTTTCTTTCTTTCCTTCTTTTTTCCCTTCCTTCCTCCTTTTCTCCTGCTCTTTCCTTCCTTCTTCCCTTCCTCTTTTCTCCCTTCATTCCTCCTTTCCTTGTTTTCTCCCTTCCTTCTCCCCTTTCCTTCCTTCCTTCCTTCCTTCCTTCCTTCCTTCCTTCCTTCCTTCCTTCCTTCCTTCCTTCCTTCCTTCCTTCCTTCCTTCCTTCCTTCCTTCCTTCCTTCCTTCCTTCCTTCCTTCCTTCCTTCCTTCCTTCCTTCCTTCTTTTTTCCCCTTCCTTCCTTCTTTCCTCCTGCTCTCTCCTTCCTTCTCCCCTTCCTCTTTTCTCCCTTCATTCCTCCTTTCCTTGTTTTCTCCCTTCCTTCTCCCCTTTCCTTCCTTCCTTCCTTCCTTCCTTCCTTCCTTCCTTCCTTCCTTCCTTCCTTCCTTCCTTCCTTCCTTCCTTCCTTCCTTCCTTCCTTCCTTCCTTCCTTCCTTCTTTTTTCCCCTTCCTTCCTTCTTTCCTCCTGCTCTCTCCTTCCTTCTCCCCTTCCTCTTTTCTCCCTTCCTTCCTTCCTTCCTTCCTTCCTTCCTTCCTTCCTTCCTTCCTTCCTTCCTTCCTTCCTTCCTTCGTTCCTTCCAAAAATCAGCTTTACACAAAAACATCATCAACGGGAATTTATCGTTTTTACCGCGTCATGACAAATTCTTATCGTGAGGAATTCTTTTGACGGTATATCGTGAACGGTAAAATATCACCCATTCCTACCGACCTGTAACACAAACTACAACACAATTTGAGTTGTTGCTCCACAAATAATTTTGTCGGTACGAAATTCAGCGAAGACACGAAAATCCTTTATTAGTCCCACAGATGAGGGAAATTTCCAGAGTTACTGCAACATGTGGCACACAATGGGAGGGGGAAAAAAAACAAGGATCCGAAGCATTTTGCCTGCCAGCACCTCTGAACAATCCAGTTCATTGCAATATCTCAACTGTACTTAAAAATTCAATCCTTAAATCCTCCTTTCAAAAGGTCTTAAATGCCTCCGACGTGGCAAATTTCTGTTTAATTTCCTTCCATTTCAACATGTTTGTAAAGGATGAGGGTGGGCGGCTGCAGACAGGGAGTGCCATGCTGGTTGCATTTGGAGAAAAAAAGATAAAACTGAACACATTCTGTTCAATCAGCAAAGAGCGAATGAGGGATGCAGCTAAATCACATCATTGGTGTAGACAAAATGTGAAGACGAGGGTCCTGCGCTCCTGCATCACAGTGTGGCACGGCAGCTGCTCTGCAGCAGAGGAGAAGGCTCTGCAGAGGGTGGTGAAAGCTGCACAGAGGACTGTGGGCTGCAGCCTGTCCACCAACACGGACATTTACACCTCCAGATGCAGGAAAAAGGGCCTCCTGCATCATGAGGGACCACACCCACCCTGCACACGCACTGTCTGTCCCTCTCCCTTCAGCCACGACGCTGCAGAGTATTAAGAGCAGGAGCACCAGACTGAGGAACAGCTTTTTCCCCCAACGCTGTGAGACCGTTTGAACTCTGGCAGACCTCTGTACCGGGACCAGGGACACACGTTTCATTCCACCGCATGTCTGACATGTGTTGACGATAAAAACTCCCTGAGTCCTAAAGCAGCAGTGGGCGCCCACATACGCGGTTGATTCGACTTTCATCTAAGAGTTTATAAATCTGTTTAAACGAGGAAAATGGTGGACATCTCTGTCTTGCATCCACCTGTAGCCAGTGGCGGATTTAAGAAATTTGGGGCCCAAGGCAAAGGCAGGCATGGGGCCCTCTGAAATGAAAAGACAACACACAAAGCAACAGGTCAATTATACAGATATATACATTTTAACAGAATTCACATGTATTATTTTTACCAGCAGGTTCTCTGATAGAATACTTAGGATGGATCACATACATCAAATACATTTTTTTTTGCCCAAGGACACTTTGAAGCGGAGACCCAGTTTCGAACCGCCAAACCCTTTATTATTGGACGACCGCTCCACTTCCTGCCCACTAATTTCACTAGATAACGATAGCAATCGACCTAAATTTTAGTTTTCTTCCTTTTTCCTCCTCTTTTCAGCACCGCTGGGGTCGCTTCTTTTCATCTTTGTGTTGTGTTGTATTTTCTATTCTCGACTATGGTCCCCTCCTATTTCTCGTTTGTTTTTGTCTTGCCACTGTTTTCTTGGATCCGTTCTGCACATGCGCAGTAAGGTGGACTGATCCAATGTATTGACACTGAAGGGGGGGGGGGGGGGGGGGGGCAACACACACATAATACAATATGCATTCTGCTGGCATTTTAGCCGGAGGATTTTAATCATATATATAACTAATATATGCAAATAAGTCATAACTGTATTAACCAAGTGTATTAGGATTTTACGGGGCAACTTGGGGCTCGAGGCAACCGCCTAGATTTACCTGATGGTAAGTCCTCCCCTGCCTGTAGCCCCCCCGTAGTTCAAATTTCAGCATGTTTCAGACCAGATGCATAATTAACATTTAACAGCAGTGATTTGATGTGCACAAACTTCAGTTCCACATAAAGGTTTGGCAACTAAAAGAGCCCAAAATGTCACTGTTGTTTCAGTGAAAACAATTCACTATGTCACTTCTGAACAAAATGTTATACGTCCTGTGTTCTGGACTTCATGGCCACTACGATGAGCCCCATACATCTCTGTTATACACACACAAGGACCATATAGGATCCGCTGTTTTTCCCATGAACACCAAGTATGAAGCCAGGGAGCTAAGCTATCTCATTAACATTTCCTCCTGCTGGTAGGTACCGAAAGTGCTGCTTATTTTTTGCATTATATGTGAATGAAGTAAAAAAGGGAGTAAAAATAGACCAAAATGTTTCATTCAATTGATCTGGACCTGGAAGAAAAATATCACCACATTGATCAATAACGTCTATTAGAGTATATATAATATGACGGTAGTGAAAAAAGTGCATTTTTACAGCAGCTTTTGGTTGTTTTTTTTGTGACTCCACAGGGGGATAAGTAAAGGTTGTCCGGTGAATGTAGCAGCATCGGACTTGAAATACCAGCAGTCTGTGACATTAGAGACTTTGTGGGAGGCAATGCAGATGTGAGTCACGAAGCGAAGCAGGAGGTCGGAGCTGTGGGAGGACAATAATTGGGATGTAATGGGGGGATTTGACTCGGGCGAACAAAATTGGGAGGTTAAGAAGCGAAATTGATGAAGATGATGTGGGGAGATGAATATTCAGAGATTAAACTTGAACCGAGGCACATGTCTGATTTTTTTTAGATTAGATGGGTGTGCTGCTCCTTTACCTCCACCGCAGAATACCGAAAAATGTGACGTCGGACTGCTGCCGTAGGCTGTATCATTATCGAACTAGCCTGCTTTCATTTTGAATTCCAATTCATTAGGAGGAAAATTTCATCTGTCAGATTCAAGGTCCGGCTTATCAGCCTCAGCATTTTTTCCATGAATATTAAAGCTCATGTACCAAGAGACGGTTTCAGTAGCCAACAGCTTCAGCTGATGCCCAGAACACGTGGCCCCTCTTGCAGGTGGTGAGCCCATGTGACTCTTCTGGGCTGAGAATTGGCTGGCCTGACCACCAGGCGCTCGGCAACAAGCCCCGGCTCCAGGCCTGGCTGCAGGGTGGGGTCTTGGCCTCTCTTGCCCGGGTGAGGGACACTGTTGGTCCTTCCAGGACCAATTTGCTTTAGGAGACCCTACCAGGAGCAGCTGCACTGGACATGGGAACTTACCTCACGGGATCATTAGGGTTCCCCCCCTAGGGTTCTGCCATGATAAGATGACGAAGGAGGAGAACACCTTTATTTGATTTATTCCAATATATTATATTATATTATATTATATATATCCAGGGCCGCCGCAAGGGGTGTGCGAACCGTGCGACCGCACGGGGCCTCGCGCCCAAAGGGCCTTGCACTATGGGCGTTTTTTTTTTTTTTTTTTTTTTCCAATTTATTTTATTTTTTTCGTTTTTTTTCCTTTTTTCCCTTATAGATATTAACAGTCCCGTTCCATTACAGACCTAAATGTGTACTAGTCTTTGCATATCAATAAATATATCTGCAATGATGTGCTTGCTGACTGATGTCGCTGCGCAGCTGCACGTGTCTGTTGTTCAATACAACTGATCAGACCAAGCGCAGACACAAGGTGCTCTGATCCAGAGGGGTGGAGTTGGAACAAACTGTCACACAATGTCGAGAGAACGAGACAGATTCAGGAAATTTCCATCAGGGGATGAAAAAAGAAAAAAACTAAAGAAAATGGAAGAGTTTAATGCCTCTCTGAAAGGCTCGTTTGATAAATTTGTTACAAAAATCACCGATCCGACCGGGTCTCAAGCAGCCGTGGGGCCCCACGTCGAGGCAAGCCCAGATGATGATGAGGCAGGGGAAGGTATCCAGTATTTTGTTAATTGGAGAGTTAAAATTGCGCATATAGACACCCAATCCAGCCCGAAAACCCCCAAAATTTCTAGGGCCCCCCCCAGCCATTTCGCACAGGGCCTCGCAAATCTCCCAGACGGCTCTGTATATCCATCCATCCATCCATTATCTATACCCGCTTTTATCCTTTGCAGGGTCACGGGGGTCTGCTTATATATATATATATATATATATATATATATATATATATATATATATATATATATATATATATATATATATATATATATATATATATTAATAACATTGAATCATGTCACATATGTAATTAGATAGAGGGATTTTCAGAGTAAATTATACCTAACTGTGGCTGAACATCAGCTCCTGTTACATTTCACATACCTGATTCCTCCTTTACCGAGGATTTAGGAATTGCCGCGATGGGAAAACAGCAACTAAAAGCGGACTTTTAAATATTCACATTCATGGGTTTTTTTGTCTCTTTTTCAGTTAATGGCTGCGATGGGGAACAGTGCAGCCAAAGCCAAATATGAACAGAAGGTTCCCGCTTTCTACTACAGACCAACACACACTGACTGCAAGTAAGCACGCCTGCTTGTTACTTGTCTTTTCCGCCATGTTTTCACTCCTGCGGTTGTTTTTACACGGGTAATTCATGTTTACCATCAGAAAAAGAGCAATGAACAGTCATGAACCCAGGATCCCCCTGGATCCATGGCCACTGCCAGGTTCTCTCTCCTCTATGATGTCACTGGTGCCTTTCCAGCACTGCAGTCCTCTCGCCGCTGCTGCTCTCCACAACAAGGTTGATGTATTTGGCTCTGTTCCTCTCACAGGCTTCCTCGTTCCGGTCCCGGGGCATAGCCAGCTCAAGCATGACCTACTGCTGTGGGAGAATTTGATGGACTGGTGCATACACTGTAATCCAGGAGCTTGAACTACCTTGCTGGGTTAACCGACAGGCCTTTTTTCCACAGTGTGTGTTAGAGATGATAAGGTTAAGATCTGGACTGATAGGATGCATTGTTAGAAAACTGGATGTATTCAGGTGACATCTTTTGGTGGGAAGATAACGTTGCTGAATGTAGACTTGACGAAAAAAGCAAACCCGGATCATAATACTACCCCCACAGGCCTGCATGGTGGACACTAGTTAATGATGAGTGCATGAATTCATCCGCAGTTCTTCGTACCCCGATGCAACCAGCACTCTGGAACAGGGCACATCTTGTTGCATCGGACCACGAGGCCCTTTTCCATGGGTTCGACATTTATGCGCCCCGAGTGAACTGAATCCTCTTTTTCTCTTATCACTTCATTGATACAAGGTTTTCATTAGGCCACATTGATGAGTCCCAATACCTCGACTCTTCCTCATGTTGTGTGTGGAAATGTTGGCACTTTCACTGTTTAACGGTGTCATGACTTCAACTGTTAAATTTCTCTGATTTTAAAGGAGCTTGAGGCCGGATTGTGGCAGGTTTTATGAAAAAAATCTGTATACATTTTAAGTTTTCTAGTAATAATGTCAGATGAAGCGTTCCAAACCCAAAAGAATGAGCCATCTAGTGTATCTCTCCTTTGCCTTGAACAGGCTGTGTGCTGCAAATTGTGCTGCATTTCCCGCGCTGGGCTGCGGATGTGACGTCACATGACGCTGCATGCCCGTTCTCCCCGTTCTCCCCGTTCTCCCGTGCCGGCTTCACTGTTGGCTGCAGTACCCCCAACGGCCGTCGTGGTGAAGGGTGGCGCTAGAGAGTCTCATTTCTTAAAAGGAGCCTCAAGCTCCTTTAAGTGACCATAATCATTCCAGGTTTGACCTATATTTGACTCAGAGATGGTGTTAACCCAGTTTTAGATGTGACATCTTTTTCACAACCACAGGATGCATCGTCTGACATGAAGCGAGAAACTCCCTGCTGCGTCAGTTAGGGTGAAATAACTTGAAAGGCTCTTTTACTTAAAGGAGTCTGTGGTCCGTGGGGAATTTGCAAGAACAGGATGAATTGTGAAAGTAAACAACCAAAATTGCTCCTCATTCATCAATTATCACAACCTCAGAAACTTTTCGTCAAATTAAATCACTCTTTTGGAACTCCTACATCTAGGTCCAACTCGGCCACACCATGAAAGATGAGCCATTTATTTACAGAATAAATACTTCTTTCAGCTTTTCCATTTTAGGGTTATATCATTGTTAACATATCAAACTAGCACAGGTTTCACGTCGTATTCCCTTCCTGACACAACCCTCCGCCTCTAACCTAAGTAAAACCTGTGAGGCTTTAATGGCCAATATAAGACAACGTTTTTTTTTCAACTATTTCCATAAGCAAAGCTTCTCGAGTGACAGAATAAGAACAGAAAGCAAGACATGAGGAAATGAATGGTTTCCTCTTTAAAGTGTTGTTTTTGTAAGTAATAAAATGCTGTTGTGTCTACGGTCCCCTGACCGCACCGCCTGCAGCTGCCTCGCTTCACGCGTTGCGTTCAGTCATGCCGTCTGCCCGACAAGCCGCCGAAGTGAAGCAAACATAGCTGCCACTGACACTGGAAACTGATCGCACATATCACCCCAACATTGCTTCCTCTTTCTCTTTCTGCCTATTTAAAGGCATCATCAACACCCACCACCGCCCCCCTCAACTCTAACTATTTCCTGTGTTAAAGTCTTAAAACGTATAATCACAATGAATTTGTTCAATTAATGGTTTGCCGGCACGCATACTTATGGCACATGCATTGAGGCTGGCGAATAGTACGTATGTGTTCTTATTCTGAGGTTGTTTTACTATTTAAAGTTCAAGATCTCCTTCTGTGTCTCCCACTTACACTCTAAATTAAAATTGACAAAACAGGGCCGAATGGAGTCTTTCTTCTCACTTCAGCTCAGATCAATGTTAGGACCATGGTGTTTGGTTTGTTTCCCACACTTGGACTCCCCTCTAGAGCACATGGTTTAGTGTTTTCTTCTTCAAAGAATAAGATGTTCATCTCTTCAGATGATGCTATAACATAGGATTTATGTCTTGTCATAGATTAGAAGCAAAAAAAGCAGAAATATGTAATGATGAGGTGGAAAACTGTTTGGTTTCTGACCGTGTGACTGATATGAGAAGAGAGAAAGAGAAGGAAACAGGATGAGAGAGCTTGTTGGCATGGCGATGAACTATCTGTGGCATTTGTTTTTTTTGTTCTATTGAGGAGGAGGATAGCCTAAAATTGGGATTGGTACCTTCACAACCAGCCCTGCTGGAAGGGTTATTGCTATCTATCTATCTATCTATCTATCTATCTATCTATCTATCTATCTATCTATCTATCTATCTATCTATCTATCTATCTATCTATCTATCTATCTATCTATCTATCTATCTATCTATCTATCTATCTATCTATCTATCTATCTATCTATCTATCTATCTATCTATCTATTAGGGATGGGCGGTATGGACTAAAAAATGTATCACGATTATTTCTGGCATTTATCCCGATAACGATAAAAATGACGATAAAATAAATACCAATTCAACTCCATCTTTTTAACTATGAATCTATCTCGCTCTCAGATCCGCCATGTTTGTCATCAACGAGAATTTATCTTTCTTTCTTTCTTTCTTTCTTTCTTTCTTTCTTTCTTTCTTTCTTTCTTTCTTTCTTTCTTTCTTTCTTTCTTTCTTTCTTTCTTTCTTTCTTTCTTTCTTTCTTTCCTTCTTTTTTTCCCTTCCTTCCTCCTTTCCTCCTGCTCTTTCATTCCTTCTTCCCTTCCTCTTTTCTCCCTTCCTTCCTCCTTTCCTTCCTTCCTTCCTTCCTTCCTTCCTTCCTTCCTTCCTTCCTTCCTTCCTTCCTTCCTTCCTTCCT